>NW_019100737.1:0-29752 GCF_001856785.1 Myzus persicae
ATATATAAAATGGTAAAAACCGTTCCGTGCTCGAACATCTATTAATTATTTTACAATTCATATTTGAAATTACTAGTAGGTAAGTACATACATATAAAAATACATCCACATCTGTACAATGTCATAAATATTATTTTTAAATTAATTTTTTTCACTCGTTTAATAGTTTTGATTATGAGCGAAGCGAAGAAATTATTGATTTTTCTATGTTGTGTGTTAGTGTTTTTTTTTTTTTTGTGTCTGTCACACACGAGAACTTGTCGAAATAATGCTTTGATTTTCAACTTCAGTACTTAGTTACTACTTAGTTTTTTCGGTTCGAAAGTGAATCTAGTTGGTACATCTAAAACTAATTACCGTAGAAATATGAAATTTTCACAGAATGTTTACTCAGGCATTTTCTATACATGATAAAATTTTCAAAAATTTTCAAATCTTTTCAAGTTATTTATAGACATTTGAAATTTTCAATCTTTTTTAGTTTTTTTTTATGAATGACAATAAAATTGTATTCGTTGGGTAAAAAAGCTTCACAATTTGATACAAGACTTCTAATATATTGTTGCAATAGCAATTAAAAAATATTAAAAATACATAGTTACAATTTTTTTTAATAAGCATTGAAAGTTCGAATTTTGACAAAATACGTAAAAATCACGAAAATTTGAAATTTATTTTGAGTAAGAAATTCATAACAATTTTTCTTTTTAAATCTTAAGTTTGAAAATTCTATACAAGATTTTTCATGAGTTTGTCTACTTTTATCAAAAAAAAATGTCTACCGGAAAGTCAAATTAAATTTTTATGAGCATTTGAATTACAACATTAGATATTCACTCAATTTCTGTTGTACTGATATTCTTATTTTGTTGTTATACAAAGACGAATAATTGTAGAAACTTGAAATTTACACCAAATATTTATTTCATCAATTCCTATACTTGATATAATTTTCAAAATGTTTGAATTATTTTTAAGTTATTTATAGACGTTTGAAATTTTCCTTTTTTTTTAGTTTTTTATTCTATAAATGTCAATACAATTTTATTCATTGGGTAAAAAAGCTTCAAAATTTAATACAAGACTTCTAATATATTGTTGCAATAGCAGTTTGAAAATATTAAAAATACATAGGCACGATTTTTTTTTACAACCATTTAAAGTTAAAATGTTGACAAAATTTGTTTAATTGAAAATTTACAAATTCTTAAGTTGTTAAAAATTTACAAAATGTTTAACTTTTATAGCTAAGCATTGAAAATTTGAAACAAAGTTCCTCGTAACATAATAAAATCTAATTTGATTAACTTGAAATTTATTTATAGGGAGGTACCTACAATTTAAAAAAAAATAATATAATTAGTTAATATTGTATAAAATATCTTATACTGAAAACTCGTCTTCGCTCAGAATTGTTTTTCGTATACAATGATATTATACCATTGGATTCAAATGTAATACCATCCATTACAGTGACTAACTTGTGAACTACTGTACAGCAGAGCGACATCCACTTGACCCCCCTTTTTTAATTTAAATTTCAGTTAAAGACATAAAAGACAAAAAGTGGAGACACTTACGTGATAATTACTTGAAATACATTAAACAAGAAAACTCGATCAAATCAGGTGCTAGTGCCTCCAATAGAAAAATATATCATTTCACTGAGATATTATCATTTTTGAAGCCAGTAACTGAAAGAAGAAGGTACTTATCTATTTGCATATCTCTTGTATAATTAAACTATACGCTATAGAATTTATTTCTAAAACTTGATGTATTGTTAATAATGTAAAATTAAATTAATTTTTTGCGTAGTACGTTCGGAAATTTTGAGGATGAAACTGTTGAAAGCTGCAATACTAGTGCGAAAATTATTGTTGATAGTGATGATCAAATTATTGAAGTTGGTAATGCAGTGAATAAACGGGATGCCGTTAGCATGGAGCAGACAGTTAATTTTCAATCAAAAAAATCGAAAAAAAATCAAAAAGAACCGACCACTACTCCTTTTCAAAATAAATTACTGTCATATATAGAACTAACTCAAAACAATGATCCCGATAAACACTTTTTATTATCTTTGCTACCGGACTATAAAAAGTTAAATGATTCTCAAAAGTTAGAATTTTGCTTAAATAGTATACAGGTGAAAATATTAAATAAGTTTTTCAATATTTAAAACTCTTAAAACGTTGACTTTTCACTTGTCATAATATCATGTTAATATTAAAAATATTATAGGTATTATACATACAACACATTTAAATACACACTAATTAATATTTTAGCATTATAGTTTTTCTATAGCTTTTCTTACTTTATCGTAACTGTTAATCTTAGTTCTGCGCTGATAGGATTCCTCATGTTTGTTTGCTGCTTTGTCAAATGAGGCCTCAATATTTTTAACAATTCATCGAATGAAGTAATTGACATACAAAAATATTCAAAAAACTTCAAGGGAAATTTTCGAATATTTTCATAAAATATAGCAAAATAAATTTCACCTTCTATTTTTGAATGAACTGGATGAACCCAATATTTCCTTACTTTAGGCATGTATGGTAAGAGTATCACCTTTTGTAGATCCATTGAATAATACCTAGTTTCATAATTCTCTTCTTCTTGAGAATCTTTTTTGTACTCAGCATTAGCTTTATTAGATTTAGTTTTATGGAGTTCTAAAACTGAATTTGTTGCCTGGTTTACATTGTCTGGATCAGTTACAAAATTTAAACAGTCTTCACAGTCGTCGGCTTTAGGTTGATTAAGTGATACCATCTGTCTTTTTAGTGTAGTTCTATATGTTTCAATGTCACAGTATTAAGGGAATTAGGATGAAAAATCTTTAAACATATCCTTTATAGTCAACTCACGAGGTAGATAACGAGCATTAGGTGCATTATGTCGTCTATAGTGACTTACACAGGGATGGTACGACTCAATATGTTTTACAATTACCTCTCGATCAATAATGTCAACTCTGGATCTACCTCTATTTTCTGTGACATACTGCCCACATGGATCCCTTTCCATGGCTGCTACCAACTCAGTTATAACTGAATCATTTGAGTACCCAAGTGTTTGTAAAAATGTTTTTTTGCAAATTGATACTTCGACTTTCAACTCAGGATGAGACAATGAATAAAAACGACTTTTATTTTTTTTAAAACTATTATCATCATTAGTTGAAACTCTTCTTCATTTTACAGGGACCAAAGTTACACATTTTGCCAAATATTTCCTACGGTCTGAATAGTTTAGCTTCCAATAATTTAACCAAATTTCCTTTTGATGCTCATTACTCAACAGAGGACATTGTTTCTTGCACTTACCATCACAAGTCTTTAGTATAATAGAGTGTTTATCAATTTGTTTTTTGTTTTGAATTTCTTTGATTTTTACTTGTTGAGTATACTTTTCATTTCTAGACATCCTACGTTTTCTTAATGTAATTTCTTAGTTCATATGGCCAGTATTGTTATGTGTTTCAACTATGACTATAAAAGGGAACTTATTACTATCATCAATAGTTACCTCTATTAATTTAGAAAATGTATACATACCATCAGCTGTACATAACGGATCCATAGTTGTAGTCTTCAAATTAATAAAGGGAATATAATTGGGATCTTTATCCACATCGTCACAATCAGAGCATACAATATCTTCATCAAATAAATTCTCAAAAATACTTTGAGTATTCATTGCTAATTAAAAAAAAGTATTATTTTAATACAACTTTTATATTTTAGTGCCATTGTGAGTTTGTATGGCAATTTAACAATAATATAATGTAATAAATAACAATCATCTTAATTACATGTTAAACCCTGAGGTAGCTTCAAGTGGCTGATTCAGCATTGTACATGTCCTGTCTGCCATAGTAATAACACTGCAAATGTGATTTAATTATAACTCCTATATATAAAACCTGCAGTGCTAAACTTGGGAAAATTAAAATAGGGGGAATCTATTTACTTTTAAAAAGTGTTCACATCACTTGTTAAATGTTATAATAATAGCATAATAATAGTAGGCTATGCTAAAATTTCTGAAAGTTAGTTGGGGTACTCCATGCCCCTCTAAGTCGAGCACTGAATACCTGTATATAATATATTATTTTAAAATAACTAAATTAATTATGATTTACTTACTCTTCATCATCCTGAGTTAATTGTGCAGACAATGAATAAGTGTGGTCTTCCATGTTAATTAATAATGATTTACATTAATTATATTAATAAAAGTTAAATTAGCTACAATTTCAACCATTAGACATAGTTATAATTGAAAATTGAAATTATAAAATATATTACAAATATCACAATGTGTTATAACCGAAGTTTTATTTTAAAACAGAATGCACATACTGCGTTTCATATTTGGTTTCAAAATAAATAATATCAGTTAACATTTGGAAAACACAGTATGACACAAAAAAGCTACATACTGTGTTTTATGATTTGTTATTCGATTAATTTAAAAAAAAAAGTGTACATACTTGACCTTATCTCAGAGTTAACAATGACCATGGTATCAAGAGTAAGTATATAAAATAGACACTTAAATTGTACTTAAAATGAGCGAATAAAACGTAAATTGATAAGAATGTGTTTCATGATTAGACTGTTACAGTTCGTATATACGAGTTAACAGCCTATGCGCACAAGTCCAATTGATTATAATCACATTATAAACATGAAATCTATATAAAAACATTTTAACCAAGTAATATAATTAATCTACACACACATGCCAACATAATTGCCGTTTTATAATTTCAATACAATGATTATTGATAAAATAATATAAACGATAATATTGTACGAGCAATCTCCCGATACCGATTTCAAGAAAATCCCATCCAAAAATAGTCGTTACGTAGTTATTAAATAGAATTATATCTTACTTTTTTTTTTTTCGATAGATATAGTGGTACTGTAGAGTACCGACGGGAAATAACGTACAAATTGTTTCATATTGATTTTATATATATTTTAAAAGTGACGGTACTTATACGTACCGTCGGTTGACAAAGGATTAGAGGGGTATATCCGAATAAATAACTTACTTTTCAACTGGAGGATCGGGATTTTGTTACATTACAATAAAACATATAAAATATATTGTAGAAGGTGACACTGTGAATAAGAATCATAAAATAAAACTATTTTTTTTTCATCGACAACAAAGGCCATTAGTTAAATAAAACTATTGTAGTTTAGGGTAATTAAGTCAGTGTATTTTAAATAATATTATTTTTAAATTTGGTGGTTTTTTTTGACATTTTGGGCACACAATATTACAATTTAAATAAACAAAATAATATATAACAATAATTCATAATAATAAAATATGTCAATATAGAAAAATCTTTTTTTGAATAATAAAATAGTATATAATATAATTTTTTTAAAAATTATCAAAGTCCAAAAAAAAGTTTAAGTTGTTTAAGTGCATAGTAAATAAACGTTTGGTGTACAGCATGCAATTCGGACAAACCCCTACAGGAGACAACATGCGATTCGGATATTTTTTTTTTTTTGGCATGCAATTCGGATGCAGCCCCTCCATCACGTGTAGAGGGTTCTCACGATATTTTGCCTGCAGCTTCGTTGGCTGATCTGGTCGCGGTTGTCGTAACATGACAACGACCTCCTCCACTTCGTATTTCGTTCCTGGAGATAACAGCTCCGGTCGTAATAGGCCTTCATGTTTGCCTGGCCTGTGGCAATAGCATCTCGTACAGAGTCTTGCACGTCATTCGGGTCGGTCCGTTCACCACTAGAACGGCTCAGTGTGTTGACCACGCCTCCCACATACCTAGGTGGGTATCCGTGGAATGCCTCAAAGGGTGTACGAGTGCTTGTTTTGTTTACAGCGGAGTTGAGGTGTCTCTCCAGCTCCGGTATTCGCTCGTCCCATCGAGCTTGATCGGTCGTCATTATGGCTAACAGTGGCACAATGGTCCGATTCGCGCGCTCGACCTGCCCATTGACCTGCGGGTGACGAGTTGAGTTCAGCGTGTAACGAATGCCTCGACTTTGGCAAAATTTCCCAAACGCTTTCCCGGTGAAGCAGGCACCACGATCGCTATTGATACGTCCGGGATTGCCGCGCGTGTCGCAGAATTTCGTCAACCTGTTCAGTACACCGGCGGTATCTGTGGTACTGCACGTATTTGTTACCTGTGGTCGTGTACGTATTATATTATTATAGTTATGTTATGTTAGAGTTATTATACTATTATAGTGATATAAGCTATAATTATTAAAACAAGTGTATATTTATACACTATATACATCCCGCTTAATAATATTAGGTTAGTGAATTCAGTGAATTTTATTTTGTAGCTATGAAAACTTTAGTTAATTTAGTTACAAAAACATAAAACTTCGGTTGCTAATATTTGAAAATTATGGTCATACATTATTAGTATTGATTTGGAATTTTATCGATGGCCTTTTGTTAATTAATAGGGGAGGCTTTTTGGGTGTTGCAGTACGATTTATATTAAAACCATTATTCATTTTTTTTAGGACAAAACATACAATATGTTTATATACATAAGCCCTAAGTCACTGGTAGTTAGGTGTACAATCGGGATAGAACATGTCACGTTAAATATAATATTTGGAACGAAACATTCTAATTTAATCTGTCATAGTATTATTGTATTATTATTATTATATATTATTATAGTGTTATAATAAATGTGTTGTACGACAATATGCATAATATAAATACGATTACTCAACCATTATTTAAACTCCCGAAACAAAAAAAGGTCAGTGGCAAAAAAAACACCTGGACTATAGGATTACATAGTGCTTTGATCCTTCACATTTTTCTTCATTTGAAATGTCCAGACTGGAACTCCATGTTGTCAGCTTAGACATGTATATTTGGGAATACACCTATGTTTGCGGTCCTGTTTGTTATATTCAGGTATGAATAGGAGAATTCGTTTTATTCTGCAGTTTTAAGGTCCATCACAAATTGGATGGATGAGATAAAAAATAAATGTCACACGAAAATTATATCACAAATACTGATGTTGTATAGTTTATTGTCAAAATGTGATGGTTAAGCGAACACTTCGTATGTTATTAAGAGGACGTGATACCTGCATGTGTTGTCTCTGTCTTACAAGTGCGTAACATAACAAATTTTACGTGTGTGGTTTACGCGGGGAACACGTGTAGCTCCGTTAGTTTAAAAATTAGTGCGAATTGGCCTCTTATAAAATCTAAAGGTAAGATTATTATCTAGGCAACCTCATAGGTTTTTTATTATATTTTAATTTTAACGTGAGTTATGAGTATTTTAAAATTATAAATTGATATCAAGTCCTCTTAATAGTTATTAACAATATGTCACTATAATATTATACGCATGTTTTAAATTTTTCAAAAACCACATTTAGAATTTTTTTATATATATGACCTATATTGTGTTTATATTATTATAATATTTTCAAAAAATGTATTTAAAATACTTATTGTTAATGATTGAAGTACAGTGTAAAATTGTACATCATTATAGCATATTAATAAAATACACTTTTTCCAATTTTATTTTTCATTTGTATAATACGATATCTAAAAAAAAACCTTTCAAGTTTGTGTTGTTTTAATAGTTCTTTTGTTTTTTGGTGAATATAAAAAATACATCACCGTTTAATGTTCTTATTTTATAGTGCAGTGTAGTGTAGACATCAGTGGGTGGGGTTCGGAGATGAGCCCGAGGTGCTTTTGTGGGGATGAGACGTTGCGGCTGGTTTTCATCCAACATTTATTGTGCGAAGTATGCACGTAAATACTTTAGTACTTAACGCAAAATATAATGTCGGAAGGTTGTGATTATTATGGTGTACAATAATACCCGTAGGCTGTAGGGAAGATTTGAAACATTTAGGTATTTTTAATGAGACTGTTCTTAAGATGTGTACTTACACTCTATATTAGATAATATAGCAACAATTTTAATTTTTATAGTTTTAATAGTATTCATAGTTATAATGTTGCTTTACTTGTTTTCAATTATGTAATTTAAATATTGTATTTAATTCATTTGGGGTTTATATATTATTTAAAACAGACATTTATATAATATACACAAAATGCGATCATTGTTTATGTTAAAATAAAATAAATACAATTTATCGTTTTTCCTAATACTGTACCCAAGTTTAATATTAATATATATTGTACGGTAAAGTTAGCAAATTCACCAGTATTTAGTGGAATGTTTTGTGTGTGTGAAAGGAAAATAATATTAAATAACAAAAAATAATTAAACTTGAATGGTAAGTGAAAAATGGCATAATTAAATGAATTCTAAGACAATGTCTATTGTATGTTTATTATTAATAAAAAAAAACCAGTCGATTTTCCGACAGTGTATTAACACATGACGAACAAAAAATAAAGATAAATATTTCTATTCATGCCTTACTAAAATATTATACTCCTCAAGTGTTATGAGTTGTAACTCCGAATTCCTAACCATGTATATTCTACGTATTATTTCATTTTAAGTATAATATATTATAATAGTTAATAACTTTTAATTAATTGATCTAAGAAAAAATGTTTGTCTTGATTAATCAGGCATAAATTACTGGTATTGTCTATGATTATTTATTACACTCAGACATTTTTAAATTATGAAAACTTGGAGCTTAATTGATCTTGAAAATCTATTGTTTAAGCACACATCAATTAAATAAACTGATTCCACTAAGTGAATACAAACAACACAATTTATTGTTATAATTTATGAGTGAAATGAATAGTTAAAGAGATGGATAAGTCACTGTCATTCAGCTAGTGGGTGGGTATAATTTTTTTTAGTATTTGAAAGCCCAATGATAAATGCAAGAAAAAAATGATTTTTATTAGAGAAAAATGGTGATAGTTTGTAATTATTGTTTTATATAAGGTACAGATTTTCACAATTATGTGGGTAGCCACTATCTATATTGAATAATTATCCTATTACTATCTTATTCTCTCTTAAGTTAGATTTTTTTATTTTTGTAAAAAGTTGTCTGAAACTTTTGAAGTAGTTCTACCAGATAACGTTACAACATAGGTATAAAACTAAAAAAAAAACATTACCTATACTGTAAAACCAATTGATTTTTTAATTGGAATCTAAGAGCTTTAAGCTTTATTCTTTTTTAAGTGTAGCGAATTATACAAGATACAATAGATTACATTAATGATGTGAGAAGTTTTAACTTGAATGTGTTTTTAAATATTCTCAATAAACATGCTGATGACAGTTTACACTAGGTAAAGGGTATTACCAATTTCTGAATTCTAGGGCTTAATAATCGTACTCAGTAAACGTTGAAAAGCATTATTTTAATCGGGATGTTTCCAAAAACTTTTTGTAATAGGTATCTAGAACGTAGACATCATGACAGTAAAATTGGTTTGGTAAACACATATCATGAAAACTAATATGATTTTTAATACCAAATAATTAAAAATTAAAAACTAGGTTATGCATTAAATTGAATTATATATTTGTTTATTATTAACATATATTTATTTTGTTTAAAGATTATAATTACTATACATTTTTAAAACAAATTACACATGCTATAGATATTTGTATAGGTATAGCATTTGTATGTACTATACATATTCAGTATTTACACTATATTGATCTAAATATTATCATTAGAATTTTTTTTTTGACATTTATATAAAAAAAAAAACTTAATAATATAACTTCAACTTTTAATTTTCAAATGGCGACATACATTTTTGATTTCATGATTTTAAGTTATACCAAATAACATTAATCAATTAAAACATTTAAAGTTTGGAAAATAATTCATTGAGTAAAATACGTATCATGTGAAATTTACGATGAACTATTCGCGTCACTGCGCATTTACACTATTACCTACCTAATGCATATTGTTCAAATTTTAAAGTTTTATATGGATCAACATATTTAAAAAATAGATTCCGCTTTAGATTATGGAATTAAAAATGTAGGTAGGTAGCAAATAAAAAATTGATAATTAGTTCTTCAAAAAAAAAATTAACAACAAAAAACAATTGGGTTTAAAAATGATAACAGAATAAAATATGAGATTATCATGTATTTTCCCAATAAAATATTTAAATATATAATAAATAATTAATGAAATAAGTTTTTACTATTAAAATAATCAGCCTATAATAATATTGATTTGTTATTCCGTCGATAGTAACTAGTAAGTGGATAACTAAAAGGAGATATAAATGTCATTTTTCCTTTACTGATTCAGTGTTAAATTAATATTACATTTTTCGATAATATAGGGAGAAATTATACAAGAAAATAACTTGTTTTTAAATAGATATTGACTTAAGCTTCAATATTTAAGACGTAATCAAGTATTTTTATTACATTGATTAACGACTTTCATTAAATAAATAAAAACATTCACAATACAATTGGATGATACAAATATGAAATATTACACTTTATTTAAATATTATATATGACTACGTAAGTAATACTTAGCTATATTTAAAGTTAATATTTATAACTATATACACATTCAATTCGGTTGATCATATAAATAATAATGATTATAAGTACTAATATTTATATAAATACTCAAGTTAAGTAGACGAAAGTTAATAAATTGTTAATAATATTGTATTTTTTAATTTTTGTGTATTGAGAATAGGCTTCTGAAGCCGAGTCATTGGCTGCCTAATTATTTCGTAAAAACTACTCACAGATGACATTTATAACTTTTTTTTAAACTTAATGTTCTTAAGTTTGCTGAGATGTTCTTATTATTTAAGTAACTTAAATCAAATTATATTATATATATATTATATGATAATACAGTTTATTAAACTGTTTCGATATTTAATAAGAATAGATTGGGTATATTTCCATACAATATTAATGTTGATTGTTGATGTTTATTTTATTATGATAGAATGAAATTTATTAGATATGAGTACGATTATGAGATATCTATCACCTACTTTACATTTCAGTAAGACGTTTATTTATGAATTTAAATCCAAACACAAAATATCATATACTTAGGTACTAAATAATAAGTTTAACAATTATATTTATTCATATAGACTCGTTTGTGCTGGCCAATGTTTTGTGTTTAAATTATAATTCAACTAATACCGAGCATCCATAATTATTAGTTTTCTAAGATGCATATACCACATGCTTAAAAGAAACATATTTTTTTGGAAAATAAATTCTTGGTAATAAAAACTTTAACTAAAAATGTAATAGGTATAAAACGTATATATCTTAAACTATTATTATTTATTGTGTATTTTATTATCTACCTAATATAATATATAATATTTAAAAATGTATATATTTTTGAGAGGTAGTTATAAATGCCTATTTTTCACTTAAAATAACCAAACAAATATTTGTAAATAAAATGTACTTTTTGGCATTTAAAATTATTTTTTTCTTAAAATATAATAATATCTACAATTTAACAAAATATTAATTACATTCAAATGTATTTATTTTAGTTCTATACTGTATATATAATAACAAAGTTAAGCAAATTTAAATAAAATTATGAACTCTGATTATACTCTATATAAAAGAGAAAATAGCTAACATAACTTTTTTTTTGATAATTGGATTATTAAATGGAAAAAAATAAATGTACCTATTCACATAATATAGTAAACTAATTTTCACAGAAGTATTATTTTTAAAACTATTTTTTTTTCTTATTTTTTATTATTGAAAAATTGTAATTTAGCAAGTCTGGGAAAATTGTATATTTTCTATATAAGTCTATTATTTTTTTCACGAGGTTTCTAAAAAAGCTGAATGTAATAAAAATCATGATATTCCATTATTGCTTGAAAAAATCTTGTTCAAAATGGAATATAATAAATATTATAGTAACCTACAAAGACAATATTTCTGAAATGATTTACTACTTCATTGATTACTTTATACTCTAAATAGAATCCAGTCACAAGATTAAACGTGGATAATATATTATTATGATTTATGACTTTATAAAGAAGTATGAGAAAAGCTAATATACCTATGAATTATTTGGGTGAAATTACTTTTTCTTACATTATGTTAATACATATGTTTAATTTATTGATGGTCAATGGTGATTTAATATACTTTCCAAATATCAATACTGCCTATTTTATATTTTGTTTGATATACTTAAATTTGTTATTTTATAAACAGAAATATTCTATTTATCATTTTATAATATAACAATTAGATGAGAGATCCCTATTAAGTAAATGCTATCGTGTTTATAACTGGAGGTTGAATAATTTAAATTAAACTATACAACGAATTAATTGTTTTTAACTTAAATTTAATAATATTCACAATATGTTATATTGTTATGAATTAGTACAAATATATAGGTATTAGGCACCTATTATGTTATGTGCTAATTATAATAGATTTGCTTCATTTCTTTTACATAAAAATATTTAAACTATTTTTATGTGAAATGATTGTTATTATGCGTATTATTAAAACTATTAATATCGATTATGTAAATATTATGAAGACACATATAGCCATATAGATACACCTGGCACACACATATTTTAAAGCTATGTAATATTTTAATAATATAGGCTTATTATAATAATCATGAAGCTAATGACACTTGTAGTCGAAGCTAAGTGTAATAAACAAAACAGAGTTTATTATATGTATTATTGAAAAATTTAAACTATAAAATACATATGTAATAATATATATAATACATACCCGATTACTGATTTTAAAAAGTTAAAAAATGTTATTTAACACTAGGAAAAAAAATGTAGATACTAAGTGGATTGATTGGTAGATAATATGTAGATTGCAGACCGATATAAGGTAGATTAATTGAATTTTTTATCTTGTTGGTTCTAGCTAAACGATTCAAATTTATTTATTTTTTCTTAAAAATGTATTTTATTACTTCGTTTTTTGTGTTTTCATCAATTATGTTATCAGACTATTCAGACTTATTTCAACTTATATTTTTATTTGGTATAATATAATCGGCACAAGTAGTTAAATAGTTTTGAAAAAGGTAGATTCAAGTCGTTTGTAAAAGAAAGAGATAATGTGTATACTGTATACAGTATACTTTGTAAGTAAATGAATAACTAAAATTTATAAAATAAAAATACATTTTTTATCACCCTACTTTGATAGAGATCAATGTTTATTTTAAATTAATATTAGATGAGTTATTTAACGTATTTAAAAATAATTAATTGTAAAAAAATATATGTACATTAAACTATGTACGATTTGTCCCAAAACCTCATGTTACTCGTATAACGATTTTAATAATAAGACAGTATTTACAGACGTCCCAGGTAGTGATAAATTGAAACCATCCAGAAACGTAGTCAAGTGCGACTCCAAACATCTTAGAGGATAATATTAAGATGTTTAAATTTTGGAGTATGAAATTTTACTTAATTTGAACATGGACTTGCATAAGTACCTACCTACCGCTTTAGTAGAGAAATATATTTATATTGAATTCAAACTTAATATTATTCTGATATTGGGTGTATGTTAAGTCTAATTTTACTAATCAACTATTTTATAACAAATTTCCATTTAACTAAGCATTTTAATTAAAGTATATTTTATTGAATAGTTTCGAGTGTTTACTCTGGAATATATAGGTACCTACTTAATATTATGTTAAATTGCTTTGAATAAATAAACAAAAAACTCTATAATATGACGTGTAACGTGTAACGCTATTGCAATACAATTTTTGTAATTTATAATTATAATAGTTGTGTATGGTTATTATTATTAGGCCTTGGATTTATAAATATTTAAAAAACCGAAATATGTAAATATATATGTAATAACAAATCGCTTAATATGTGATAAAAAAAGGAAAATATGGAATTTCAAAGATTGCAAAAAAACAAACAGAAAAAAAAAATTAGAAATTGCTTTATAAATGGGAAAAAATGAAAATAAAAAATTAAGGCACTTGAATAAAAATTATTATGAAATTGAACCTTATTCACCTTGATATTGATAGCAATGAGATACCATAAACATACTCAAATTGTCAATTTTAAAATATGATCTACGGTTTGGTCGTTACACAGATTTGTTTAGGTACCGACTAAAGAAACGCTCGACTTCAACAGAGGTAATGATAGCAAATTTCACATTTGTAATGTCCAAAGGAGTGATACAATCGTATATAATTATTAATAAATCTAATAAATCGTAAATAAAAAAATTGCCAAAATATGCAGGAAAAATGAAATCATTGAGAAATATGTAAAAACATGTACTTATGGCAAAATAAGTAAAAATGTGTGGAATAAAATATACTTAATTTCATCGGAAATCGGTTGAAACGAATTAATCACTCACCTATCATGTCACAGTGAAAAAATGTATTTGTACATAAATCCAAGCCCTAGTTATTATAATGTATACTTATACCTATGACCTATAAGACTAGCTATCTACTAATTGTTTATATACTTACTGAAACAGCGTACTATATTATGATGTCATGTATTAGATACTGTTACTGATATCACACACGGCATGTCCTAATTAGTAATTACTTACGTAGTTTTGGAACACGACAACAAAAGTCCTAAGTACTAATTCCATTAAATACCTTCAATACACGATATTGTTCTACGCACGTTTATCGCTAAGATATTATCTATTATTAAATGTCAGAAAACGTCTAACAGATCTGATGGTCGTACGGTAGGTACCTATAGGCTTATGACGTATATATTATAATATTAATATGCCACGATCATCGATATCTCGAATTGTTCACAATCTCCAACTCTATATAGAAAACCCCTTAAAATAATATTACAATCACAATACAACTCGATGTATCGAATTTGTTTTTCGTTCCCCTCTACACATGATGAGAATTTACTGTAAGTTATGCAGGAGACGCATCGTTGCCTACATATTTTTTATTCTGTCTGTCTATTATAACATATTTTAGAAAAGATCGTACTATACAGCGAGTTAGTATAATGAGTACCGATATGATATTGATTTCTCCAGTCCGTTCCACACGATAGTAGTTATTGTGATATCCCATATCCCTATGGTAGCCTGTGTACTAAGATATCGTAAATTACAAAAATGTAGGTATAATATAGTTGTTGATAGTAGGGGACATATTCTACAGTTAAAGAATACATGTTCAGTCAATCAGAATACTGAATTATTATCAATAGTTTTATTAAAGTTAATGTCTTAAATAATGTTTCATTCATTTAAATTGTATTATTTTATTAATTTTACTAATTGTTGACATTATACTAAATCAACCCCGCAAAAACTAAATGTAACAGCTGATATTCACTTGTTATCGTTAATCATTTATTTTTGCTGCAAAATTGTAAGTAATTACTTCTAGCAGGTACCTACATTTTCCAGTGTACAGTTAGAGTTAAGTAAGTTTAGGTAATGGATGTATAGTATAATGGGTATATTAGTGCATTAGGTATATTTAAAAATTGCTTGCTACAACATATGACTATTATCGTGTGAATGGAGCTTTAGTTAAATGTCTTGTACCTAACCAGTATAGCATCCAAACGAAAGAAACAAAATAATAACATTATATAATTTCATAACGTAATATTATTGTACATGATGTAAAAACGTAGATTTAGGGAAATCCGGAACGCATTACGATGAGTGCGGCCCGATGAGGTGCCGGACGTACCGTGGTACAGTGCATATATTTTTAGATGAGCAGTTCGTTGAGCGCCTTATCCGAGTCGGACGCGATGGATATGGAAACGGTGGGCAGTTGGAATTGTTTGATGTGCCGCTGGTGGACGGTACTCTCGACACCTCCGGCACAGGCGCCACTGCCCGCGCAGGCGGCGTTGGCGCAGACGCCGCCGGTGCAGACGCTGCTGGCACAGACGCCACCGCCACAAACGCCACCTCGGCCAGAGGACAGCGGCAGCGAGAACTGCTGGTAGTTGGCCCAGCCGCTGTAGTCGTACTTGGGCAGGAAGTCCGCGCTCTGGGCCTTCCGTATCGGCCTCACCGAAATGCCGTTTCGGACGTGGGCGTCCTGGTAGACGGGGCTAATGTAGATGGCCGAGTTGACACGTGACCGGGACCGCAACA
Source organism: Myzus persicae (assembly GCF_001856785.1). Taxonomy (NCBI): domain Eukaryota; kingdom Metazoa; phylum Arthropoda; class Insecta; order Hemiptera; family Aphididae; genus Myzus; species Myzus persicae. The sequence goes on from NW_019100737.1 coordinate 16,165, forward strand.
GGTTCCGGACGCGCCAGTCCAACGGATCGGCCAGGCCGCAGCGCATCAGGTGCCTCTGTAAAAACACCAACGAGCGCACACGACGCGGTTCAATAAACCATCGAAACAACGTATAAATAACGTCAAACGATAATTATATTGTATTATCATGTGAGACGGTGACACATATGATAATAATAATAATAATAATAATAATAAAATATGGTACGGAAAAAACGTGTACAAGTGCGGCGAGTGTATCCAGTGGTATTGTTATTGATTAAGTTTTCTCGAACTACATATTATTTTATATAGCCGAACGCAATATTATGATATTTTAATGCTATATATACTTACTTGAAGTGACCACCCTCGACTAGGCCCGTGTCCTTTCGAGGACAAATCGTCAATCGTCTATTTGATAATAATGCTGAGGCAGCGGTGGAGATTTAGCGATAACTATATGGGGGGGGGGGGGGTATAACAATTTTTTTTTTTGGCGTATAGCTTTTAATTTTAATGGGCAAACAAATCTGAACGGTTCACTGACTTTCAACGGTTCAAATTATTGTAGATTTTATTGGTTTGTCAACACCTTCACACGATCAGTAAACACTTCAATCTTCAATTTCGAGGGAAGTTATTTACTTATTTCTGGAAGCTAGTTGGATTTGGTCATTACGTCTTAGGAATCATTTTAGAAGAGTTCATACCGATGTCGTCTCGCCTATGAGTGGTACTAATGTATGTCACTGTATCGCAAACTGAACCTTATTTTACTAGCAAAAGTGTTTTTAGGTAAACTTTGATTGTTTGCTAGTTGAATAGCATTGAATAGATGATTACTAGATTATTGACATTGGCGGTGCGGTCTGTGCATCAAACGTATTTCAATAAGAAACTGCACAATTTTGCTTTAATACATCTAATTGCGTGCTCCAACAATGTGATCTCTTAAGAGTACCTGAGCATTTTTTTAAAAGTGTTTACTTACAATTATTCTGGAAGCGAGAAATCATCTAAGCTTAACAAAAGGAATTAATTTAAAATCAGTTGAAATAATTTATCCTGAGTAATAATAGAAAATAATATCAATGATCATCGTATTTATATTGTTTATTATCATTAATCAATTAAGTTTCATTTATAAGACGTAAGTACTTAATAATTTTAATTTCTTTTAGTGGAACATAAACTATAATTTTACTAAATATTAGGTAGAATAATACATACCTACCTACTCTCTAAAAATACATAATAATATAATAAATTGTATCGATTCAATACTGTTTTAGTATTAGGTACATTTTTAAATTATAGTTATTGATCTAAGTTTTGAAGGTATAAAGCTTTACTTAGTAAAGCACTCAATATGTAAAATGTTTAAATAACATTATATATTATATAAATGTATTGACTGTACTCATAGTAGGCACTGTTACACTTTATGTTATAATGTATTTATCGTAAAATGACTGTCAATATTTTTAACAGGTATTTTATTTATTCAACATTTTAAAATTCACCTTGCTATAATGTTTTATTTTAAGCTTTTTTTTTATATTGTCTAATAATATTTTTTGATTATTTTTTCATCAAGTGTCCTAGTATATTTTTACTAAAATGAAAAAGATGTCTATCAGTTTTTAAAGAGAATCAATTTTAATGTTGTGTGGTTATTCATAGTTGTCATAGTAACCTGACACTGTAAAAAGTGACACTTGTAAAAAAAAAATATATTTTTTATAATAGTTATAATAATATTATAGGACTGTGGTTATTTTCCGTGTAAACATATTTTGACTACAACACCGTTTATCACTTATTTATTTTTATATCTACGAGTTCGTGTATAGTTTCTGTACCATATTATCTGTATCAACATGATACAATATAATCTTAGTATTTAAATCGGCATTTATAAAGGTTGTGAATAATTTTTTTTCAACATTTCTCAGTTATTAAAATGTTTTGTATACTTATATCAAAACGTATGTTGGGTGTTAAAATTGTGGCTGCATACTAGTTGCATTTCAAAGATAACTTCGAAAAAAAGTTTAGTCCAAATTGAGGCCTAAGGTTTTATTGCATTGTGTCCGAATGGTGCGGCGGCCCCATTAATATTTGTAATATCTGTCTTACCTATACAACATTATTATTGATCCTCATTTGATTATAATATTATTACAGGTTTATAACATTATATTATATTGATTTTAACTAGTTCAAAAATATTTCCTATCTTTAATGGTAACTGGTTGACTGCTGTTTCATAATAACAATTAACAGTATAATGTAAATTTAAGTTCCAAAATACTAAATACACCTATTATGAAAAAGTTCATTGCTGATGGATTTCTTTCTTAGGGTTGGTTATTTCTACACACAATACATTATATTAGAAAAAGAAACATTTATTTCTAAAAGTATGAAGCAGTTAGAAAAAACCTAACTGACAAACTTGAATTTATAAAAATAATATCATACAAGTAACAGATATAATATTAATTTTAAAATAATAACATTTGTAACGTACTTGTAGTCAATTGATGCTACACACAGACCTGAGTCTGTACAAAGATGGGAGGAAAATTAAGTTTAGATTACCTATATAATTTTATATTTAAAAAATGTCAAAATGTTTTATAAGTGAAATTAATACGTTAAGAAATCAGGATCTCAATTCGTATGTATGAGTACCCAGAAAAACACAAGCCGCAATTCAAAAGATATTTTTACCACGAGACCCAACTAGTTGCCATCTAAAATCCAAAATTGTTAAGTCTTATAGTATAATAGTTATCTAAAAATTTAAAATTAAATTAAATGCGATACCTATGTATATATAATAATGACATTTTTCTATATATCTATAGTAAATTGCACTGCATGTGTATTGTCATTATTTTTTTTTATAAATCTCTAATTTCAGAGACAAGGGCGCATTATTTTTTATTTAATTGTATGTATTTATATACGGCTTAACAATCAAATAATGATAGTAGACTTTAGAAACATAATTTTACTAGATATTTTGGTACACATTTTTCTTTGATTATTAACGATGAGGGATTTATTGCACATAGACTTATATAAGCATTGTATGGCTTTATTTTACAATATAGAGCCTTATAGGCACAGTGCTGAAATTAATTAAGTAAATTAAACAATTATAGGGTAATAGAATAAAGACCTTGGGAAACTATAGTTTTACATTATACAGGAAATTAAAACTAAGAGTCTAAAAAGCGCAAAAATCTATTTTAACAATTTAAGAATTGATTAGTATAAGAGACTTGTGTTATATCCTTGTTTTAATTTAAATTAATCACTTAGTTATCTAGCTCGATTTCAAAATAATAATTTGATAAAACTGCGATAAAATTTTGATATTTTTATGTTTTAAACAATATAGATAAAATAGTAGTTAAATACAAATTATAAATAAAAATTGTTTTAAACGTTATACATTGTTTAATTGTTGTGGGTAGTATAATCTATTAAAAAATAATAATTTACATGGTGACTAAATTACATTTAAAACTATTTAAAAAATTAAATATCTATCACATCTAGATATATTGGTTATTATTTAAAACTATAATTTATATTAAACACACAATATATGTTCTAATATACTACACATTCGATTTTATGATCGTTTTAGATAGGTACCAATTTACTAATTTAAGGATAAGGCAGTTTGTTAATTATTATTAAACAGTCTTCCTATTTAAAAATAAAAATATTTTTCATTAAAATATACTGGTAGGAGCTTTTATAAATTTATTATAAAGAAGAATGAATATTTTTAAATAATGAATTACTATTAACATTTTTACTTGTAGTTAGTATTATTGTCATCTATAATATAATATACCTAAAATAATTGTACTATAATATATAAACCTGTGATACAAAAGTATACATTTCAATCAGATTATTTTAAATATATTTTAAGTCATCTCAGTTATCGGCTTTCGCCATATAGTATGCCAACACAATGGAAAACTTTATAACAAAAGTTTGTTCTATACTGTATTACACTATCACCACACGCTATTTCAATACACCGCAGAACTGCTTTAGTCTGCTAAAGTTTTGTTAGCGCAATTAAGACAACTCCTTAAGCTTCAATGAACGATATCTTGACTGAGTAGGTAGGCACCTAGTTGAAAATATTATTTCACCACAAAATGTTACTTAAACGTGAAACATGGTTACATGTTTATCTTTGATATGAATATTAGGTAATGTGTATAAATACTATTAATACCTAGAATAGTTATGTGGTAGATAATTCATTACTAAAATTAGCAATCAAAACTAAATACATTATTTTTAACAAACTAAATAAAAAGAAAAAAAACATACCTAAAACTAAAGAGAAAAAAGAACACCGTGCTTTTACATCGAAGTATAGTAATTCTATGAACCGTAAAATCTGTCAATCATATTTATATAATCGTGGCATAAAGTTGTCGAATTAAACAGAATTCTGTAGAAAACCTTTTCTCTATCATTGTTGCCAGATTTTACAGTACATAATACATACCCATACAATGTACCTGTATAATATACTTTATACATATAAAAGATAAATACAGTGAAACTTTTTTATAACGGACAGTCGGGTGATCATCAAAAGTGTCCTTTATTGACAATTGTCTTTTATATATAGACAGATCTCTACCTATAAATATTACAATGTCATATATTTTTGCCGGGATATTATCATATTGCCCGTTCAAGAGAGATGTCTTTTATATTATACAGGTGTCCGTTAAGACAGGTTTCACTGTATATATCATACAAATATAATGCGTGTGTATATAATAATAAAAACCAATAATCAATCAAATACAAATCACAAAGATCGAGTGAAAACCACAGTTTCTGATAACGTGTCGTAATTATTATTATTTGTTGTCTTGCTATTTACCATTTGTATACTTAACGGTTATTCGGACGACGCCGCTCTATGCAGCAAAGCGAACCGACACGTGCAGTCTCTGGGATGTACGTCCGGCGACGGAGGTGAATATTTGAAACAATTGTCCAAGATGCAGCAACTGCTCTGCTGTTATATGTAAAATAAAACAGAAAAACACACGGGAAAAATAAGCAAACATGTTCTATAAGTGCCATGCGAAACGAACCTGGAAAGGGTAGTCATGCACATTCAACTTGTGATGTCAATTTTCAAAAGTCTCGGGTAATCAATTTTATCGAATAGTATCGCAACCGATGAAAATACAAATTAAAGTGAAAGTCATCACTCACCGTAGATACCAATCAACGGTATATTTACTAAAGTCATCTCATTAATATTGAACCTACCGTCGAGGAGCTTATCAAAATTGGTAGTCTTCAAAAAAGATTCGGTTTTTTAGTATAAAAGAAAATTACTTATTAAGTATACCGGTAATAAATAAAACGGTGTTACAATTTCTCAATTGTGTATAAATACAATATTTATTTGTCCTAGGTCTTTGACAACTTGACCATAATTCATAATACCTATCTAAAAATAGAAAGTATGTCCTGCTCTGATGTATAGTAGGTGTTGTGTGTATCTTATTGTCATTAAGTCACTGTAAAGTAAGTGTTAAATTTAAATTGTATGACAAATCACTGCATATGAAAAATGATTTTGAGCGAGAACGGTTAGTTGTATTATTATGATTTTATGCCGTAATATTTGAATTTGGAGATACCAGTGTGTGTATACAATTTAATAATAATAATATACGATAAAAGTTTCAAATACTACAACAAAATAACTTTTTTTTTTCTTTTAAAAATTCTTTGTGAGGTCATTTATTACAAGTTTGAACAAGCTTAAGTAATAAGTATAATAAAATAGTGACATTAAAATAACAGTGAAGAGGCATCCCAGTGGAAGTACTCCATAAACAATAATATAACTAAAATCATTATTCTTCGTTTAAATATCTAATTTCGTGCAAATTTGAACTTAAAATGTCTTTAAAAAAATTGTGCTTATATATTTTTTTTAGATTTGTTAATTTTAATTCTGAACTTCAAATACTTGTACAAATAATCGTACCTATATGCCTAAAAACTAACCAGGATCCTTGTATTACATTTAATACTTTTTGACTGGTGCAATTATTTATAGATATGTATAGAAAGAAAACTAATCAAAAATGTCAAACGTGTATAAATAGCGCAAAAAGATTTTGACACTTTTTGAGCAGTTTATAAACGTTTGACATTAAATTATGCTATTTGTACAACATTCTTGTTCAAACTATTTGTGATAATTTAAAGTATGTATGGTTATGTATGAATTAGAACAAAAAAGAAAATTTTCTTGAAAACTAGTTTTGTGAAGAATTTTTTTTTTTTACCTCTTAAAGTACTAACTAGATTTACTTTCCAAACAAAAAAGATGTTTATGATGAATATTTAAGCATTTTATTTTATTAGGTAGGCACCTACCTATACATAAAAAACATATATCATTGTAAAATCAATACATAATTCGCTCCGCTCAGAATCTAAAATACAGATCGAACTGAAGAAAATTAGAATATCTTTAAATACTATTATGGTTTGATGTCTGATAGTAGAAAATTGAGTAATATGATTATGGCACAAGAGTCCAAGCGAACAATACGCTTTAGTGATAATCTATTGAATGCGATCGTTAAAATTTAAATTATTATACACCATAGAATAATGTCAGTTATGAACCGGACTGATAATGTTAAAATACGAAAATACTGATTCTTTGATTTCACATAATCGTGATAATCTTAGTTTTTCAAACTAAAAGTTAAAACCTGTACAATTGAACTTGATATTATTTACATATAACTCTTGTCTCATCGCACTTCTATATTTAAGCTGTTAATAATTTATTATTAAATTTAACACACAGACTCTTAGTTAAATAATTTAGTGCCATGGTACTATAGGGCTATTATACTCATACCTAGACAAATACGGAACGTGCTAAGGAGTAAGTACAATTGAATACGCGTGTTGAATTTGTAATTCATATTAGGTAAGACGTATCAATATTCTATTTGGCATAAAATAAATTAATAATGAAATAAATTCAGAGGGAAAGTACTTAGGTTTAGTAATATCGAGCATCGAATTCACGCCAACTTATACTGCAATAATAGTAAAATATATGCATCAACAACAAACATACGAGGTCATCGAACAAGCAGCAGTTAGTGGAGATCATATGCATATAAGTATACATGGCTGGTCACGGGAATAGATCAAAAACTAGACAGGCTTTTCTCAACGCAGGATGGGAGTGGGAACATTCGATCTGTCAGATAATGTTGTTTAGTGGAGTGTCGTTCAATGTGTGTTCAAGTATAACAAAATGCAATAGGACTGTTTGAGTTGAAACTGCATCAATTGATGAAGTTATTGACTTCACTCAAACTCTTTAGAACGACTTGCAGCTTCATGCTGCGAAAGTAAAAATATTATAATAACCTCAATTTTGGTTGAAATAATTGTACTTAAAAAATATCCAGAATTATGTCCATCTCTTTTCATCCCTATTCCAGTGATCCACCCAACCAAAATGAACCAATGCACTGCGTTAAATATCGTTATCGTTGTATTCGGTTTTAGTGTGATACCTTGGTTCACTGAATAATTATTAATTTTTTTTTATAGATTTTTATAGGTTATTATTTTAATACTATAAGAGAGCAAATTTAAGTTGAAACCTATACGACTTTGACAATTCTACCTGACTTTGCCAGATAAAAAGTTTTACCTTTTTTTTTAAATGATATTTTTAATTTGCAGATGGCGCAACTGGTGATTTTCCATTTTATCGCTCAATATTCCGTGGACAGAATTTTAGTCCATAAAACTATGCTTATAACCTGCTCTGTTGTGTGGTATTTAAACTGAAAAAACCCCATTGCATTTTGTTCTGTAGTTTCCGAGATTATCCCGGACATAAAAAAGGCACTTTTATACATATATATTTATATAAAGAAAGATATATAAGTACAGGGTTTAACAGAAAAATCTAACAAATGTAACTAAGTAATAGCTTTTATTATTATTAATATTTTTAATAACCGTTTTAATTCAGATATTGTATGATTATTATTATAGTTAATTAAATATTAAGAAAATATTGTGTAGATAAAAACAAAATTTATTACAAATATAGGTAGTCAATTATAATTGTTAGCTATTTCAGTTACACTCTAAAGGAACAATTTTCATGGGGATCAAACCATCAGAATTTTTTTTTTAAAATTAAATATACATAATTTTAGAAGTATTAGTATTTCTGTCCTGGTGGCTGAAGGGGGCTTAGCCATTTATTATTTGTTCCACTGCAGTACACATATGTACACAATGAATATTATCGCAGTAGGTATTAAAATTCACTTGCATTATAATTTTTAACAATAACAGTTATGATTAGGGACTGTAAAATTTACGAAAAGTTAGAAAATCATGACTTATCGTATTTGAAGAAAATATTTAAAAAAATAGTAAAACGATCATAAAGTTTAATTACAGAGTTTAGTGATGACTGATGAAAATAATTGGTATACTTTGTAAATAATATTTTCAAACTTTTCATAAGACGATAAGCTTAATAATACATTAATATTGAAGTGTTATATATACTTTTTATATAATACCTACACACAAATTCATTACATCATCTGTATTTAAAAATTTGAAATAAGAACTTATTGCATACAATGTGCAAATATTGTACAAAGACTACTTCCAAGTTTGTCCCCGTCAAATAACTGGTTTCGAAGAATTTGTTATTGAATTTCTCAGAATCTTTTTACAGCTGAAAATGTAATATCTAATTACTTATATGAATGTAAATTAGTTGATTAGTTATTGAATCGAAACAATAAATTTCCATCAGAAATACATATGTCTAGACAAAATTAGTTATGTCTAGTAAAGTTATAAATATGATTTAATTTTACAACGAGAATGTTTATAGTTATGTTATAATGAATTTTGTTTTCGGGAAATGAACAGTCTAACGCATAATGATTTTGTCATTAAAATAATGTATCGGTTTTTATTAAATAAATTGTTAAAACAAATAAATAAGTTAAAAATATACTTTAGGATGACAATATAAATGCATAATTTAAAATAGACGTTAAGAAAAATCTAAATTATTACTAACGTTCTAATTTCCTGGTTTATGTGAGTATTCAACGAAATATAATCATTAATTAATTATGTTTTATTGTTTAATGAAATTCGTTATGTCCAAATAATTAACGTTTCTCTAATATCTTCTACGAATAGTTATAGCCTTATTGGGTACATCAAAAGAAAACATATTATATAACACATTATATAGTAGACAATATAAATGCATTTAATTGATTTAGTTTCAATTAAATCATTTGTGTATTTTATCTATAGTAGAATAATAATTATTTAAAGCTAACAATTGTAACCACGGAAACGAAAGTTGGGACGGACTAACACAGCGGCTATACCTAGGTAGGTATTTGATATAAATTATCGATTTTATTTGCTTATTGAAATTATCTATAACTATATTATTTAAAAAATAAATGTGTGTTTGTCTGTCCTTTATGCCCGTCTAAACAGCCGGACCGATTTTGATATAATTTTTTCTGTGTGTTTGATCGGTTCTCTGGAAGACTTAGATTCATAATTTGATCCGGTGGGTGCAACCCAGGGAGGTGCTCAAACGCGGATTTTGAGATTAACGAAGGAAATTTGTGTTTATAAATGGTTGCTATTGGTTATAAGATAATTATTATAAATATATTTAGTAGAAATTGGTATTTTCTTGTTTATTGGTTGCCGTTGGTTAATTGGACAGATCAGGTATAGGCATGCATCAAATAAAATTATCACACATTGCCTACCAAGGGGCATGGTGACTGAGTTGTACTTAACCGCTCATCGGCGTGTAAAAATAAAAATAAATAAATAAAACAAACAAATTATTCATATAGAGTACCCATCAAGTGGGGTCCGCAATCCAACACAATTTGATTGCCTACCTGATAATATACTGCTCGCATTATTACAAGAGAGTCTCATATAGAGTTGGAATTTTCGGGAAAATGCCGATGAGTGGCTATAAGTAAAACTCAGACACCTTGGGAGGCAATGTGAGAAAATTTAATTTGATGCATGCTTATACCTGATCTCTCTGATTAACCAACGGCAACTAATAAAAAACAAAAATACTTATTTGCTACTAATTATATTTATAATTCTCCTATAGCCAATAACAGCTATTTATAAACAAACATGTTTGATGACCTCCTCGGGTTGGACCTACCAGGTCCAATAATAAATCTAAATCATCCAGGGAACCGCTCAAACACACAAAAAAATATCATCGAAATCGGTTCAGCCGTTGAGACAGGTATAAAAGACAGGCAGACATTCATTTTTATATGTATATTTATTTATCATACAACAATAATTTGAGTAAAATATTATTAATATCAATTTTACTTTTGGTTTTGATGTTTTTTTTCTAAGAGGGTATCGGACACTTCTAATACTATTTGTTCACCCATTTTTCGAAACGATGTCAACCCTTGTCCCTACAATACTTCTATGACACGTGAGTCTTATACATTACATTTTCACATTTCACTGTCATCAAAAGTGCCAAGGTCGTTATTATGAAATTTTATCGATCTTAGCTTATGTACACTATTGAACATAAGCTATATTTACAACAACATCGTGTGTACCTTAATATCCAAAGCTGGTTATGACACTAACAAGGGACAAGGATAATATCAGTGAAAATACCCAGTAGTAAGTCTGGTCAAATTTGTTCACCTCGACAATAAAGATAATTTAAGTCAAGGAACATTTGGTAAAATAAATTTTTTAGTTGTTTGGAACTGAATAATTTATTTAATTTAAACCCTTGAAATTCATACCTAATTCAAAGTAGATATTTTATATTTTTGGGTATCCAAGGAAGCTATTAGTTATAAAATATTACTTTATGAAAAACATAATAGTAAAGTGTAAAGTAAAGTGTACGATTATTATGTGTTAATTATGCAGTATTGTTGCTTTTTAAATTTTACTTGCCTAAGTATAATAGTATTATGTATTATTAAATTAAAAATAAAATTACGATTTTAACTTTTAAGATCCTGAAATTTTCTGTTATTGTATGTTATTGTAACACACAACTAAATGAGTAGGCATTTAATAAAATCATTGATAAATTTCCGAGATATTGTAGTTAATTTATAACTTAAATTGAAATATACTTACTTCATCCTTTCTAGTTGGTAAGACATAACATCTAATGATTTGTTTAGTGTATTTAATTAGTTGGAAAATTGACGTTCGACTTATTATTACTCAATAATTATGGTTTTTGTTAAGTGGAATTCATAATATTTCTCAAATAGTCAAGGTTTATTGATTTAAAAAAAATTACATCGTAGTTAGGAATTTATTGAATATTAAATAAGTAATAGGTAATAGTAGGTATTATCATTGATTATACATATGCTATGTATAATCAGTAGTATTACATAGTTTAAAATAATTTCACACATAATTATACAATAAACTTTCTTTTTCTTCGAGCTGCTAAAAACTTTTTATATTTTTTTTGACCTTAGGTAACAATTTAATATTTTATATAAATTGTTTGAAAGATATACAATCTTTTTGTATATTTAGGTAAAACTAGGATTAGATGACAAAAATTGTCAACCATAATATTATAACATACAAAATATTGTTATTTTAATATCCAGTCAGTAAGTTGAGAATTCAGAGCATTATTTTTTTTTTTTAATAGAATTCATTGAATAGTTTGGTTACTTAATAATTTTCCATTTTTTTGAGTATCTTTTATTTTGAAGACTATCCAACATATGACAATATCACTCCATTAACCATTACAGACGAGGTGAGGTCGAAGGGTTGTTGCATGTTGGAATTTTTATTTTGCTTTTCACATAATACGGTTAGTTACTTAAAGAATATCGTGATCCCTGGTCTCTCTGGTGACTAATGGTATCCAACAAAATATGCATTATAAGCTACGTTTCATACTACATTATAAGTTGACACCCGACTTCTAGTACATTTCGGGTAGCTGTATTTAGGCTGATAAATTAAAAAATGAAAAAAATATAAATAATCGATAGTAAATAGAAGAAAAGAATATTCAAAAATCACATTTTCACGTGCATCACACAATTTAAATGAGCATTAAGTTTTTTAAAACAGAAAATACAACACTGACCTGCGAACAACAAAAACTTGGTCCTGTTGGGTTTTGGCACGAGTTGGTTGTATTACATGCACCTGTTCCGGGTACTTTGAGTTGTGTGTCTTTATAGTCTGGTTGATATGGTATAAGCATCCTAATTTTACCCCAGCGGTTGAAAAACATTATTATAGCGCCGACCCAGACCATTAAGACCAGCACTACAATAGTAATTTCGATTCCTCGCACCTAAATAAACATAAATAGTTATAACTTATAGAGTAGTAATATTTTAACATCCACTTAAACAAATTATTGTGAATATTATATTTATTCTTACTTTGATATTGTCTATGGTCTTTACTTAATATTATTTGTATTTTACACCAAACCACTAATGACGGGTTAGTTTATCTACGTAAGATACGTTTTAGTAAAGTTAATTTATTTTTGAATAAATGATAAGAAACCTTATTGAAATTAATTTGAAAATATAAAGACCACTCAAGTATTTACATAATTCATGTGATTAATGGTTTGGTGCTGCGTATATTTTCTTACAACTCTTGTATTTATCATTGTTTGTTTGAACATTTTAAATAGAATTAAAATTTTTCCATGAATAATAAAAACTATTGATTCTCACAGTTATCTAAGACTGCATTCGGCAGTTATATAGTCCTGATAATATGGTTTATTTTAATTTCATCTTATTTATATTTACTTGTATATCTACTTAAATTATGTTTAGTGTATGTGCACTAATTAATAATCATACTCATAAAATACCGACAGAATTGGTTCACGATGGTGGTATTGCAGGTACCCAAATAGACTATTTATAACATCGTGTGATTATAACTACTTTACAACCAATATTCATTGGCATTAAAAAAATTTAACACTTTTGGTTTAAAGAGAAAGCTGACCCCCCATGGGATGGAAATAACCAAGAGACGCTAGTCACAAAAAACCTACTAAAAAACTACTGTCAATCTTGCTGGGTGATTTTAAAGTCATACGTGTTTATTTCAGTTGTAGACACAACTTGTATCAAAGAATATCATTTGCTTAGGATAACTTCTCTGTTCTCTGTACTAATAAATATATATTATATAATGATTAAAGAACTACATATTTATATGTTTAGGTGTACATATTTATTTAGTGATATTGATTTAACAGAGTTCGTGCTTAAGCTCAACAATTCTAATAATTTAGGAAAACGAAATTTCGTAATATTTTTGGAAAACATGTTGTATGAACAGGAACATATTACATTTCATTTTTATTTATTAACGATGGTAGTATATTTATAAACTATTTAATAAGTTTATTTTTATTATAAATAATTCCGAATTACTTGTA
>NW_019100738.1:0-29626 GCF_001856785.1 Myzus persicae
TCTGTTTGGACGAATATAATTCGAGGTATAAGTGCTGTGTAGTACGCTGAGGTTCTAGGTTAGCCTTCAGAAATTCTCGTAGTGCTTCCCACGTATCAAATGTTCGGTTCCTAGATACTTGACGAGCTTTACCAGTTAGTCTTGTCATTATCGCCTGTAGTAGCCGATTTTTGGAAGGCTCTTGTACGCATGATACTGCAAATTCACAATTTTCTAGGAAAATATCTAATTGTTCGATGTCCCTTCCATCGAATGATTTTGGCAACAAGTTAAGAGCTTCCTTTAATACAATGAAATTAGCCATTGACGGTTCTGGCTGTGGCGTTCCGGTGTATCCTTTCTTCCCTAAAGCTGCTATTATCTTAGCATCAATGATTTCACGTATTGATTCCAAGCTTGTTTTTTCTTGATCCGCGTTTTCCGCCTTCACCGAGTAGTTTTGGCATAATTCTTTCATTCGTTGGTTAATCAACGCATCCAAATCGAATTCCTTCAAATGTTCTGTGTGAACTGAATTTTCCTTTTTCGATTCCATTGAACCGTTATGCGTTCCATCATTTACTATTTGTCCCATACTTTGTTTATTCATCCCTTCGGTTCCAGGAAAAATATGATGCGAATTATTGTCTGCTGTCCAGTCCACTTGCTGAACTGGTTCCTTAGTCTTTGGTTGTTGTGTGTTGATGAGCTGATTGGAGCTGCCTGAAGGTCCTGCGTTTTCATCCATGTTTGTGGGGGTCTTTTTATTAAATTCAATTATACTTTTATCTACTTCTTTCAGTTCTCTCGTTACGTTTAGCAATAAATCTTCTGTATTTAAGTTTAAATCTGATTCTCGGATTAATAAATGGTCAACTGAAATTTCTGCTACCTCTCTACCTGAAAAAGGGTCTCCGGGATTAGCTCCCCTAATAGGTAGGCTAGCCCGGGTGGTTGGTACCGGTGTGAAAGATAAAAGGGTTTGTGTGTCTGGGGGGAGACTATTATCTGAGGAAATTATCTGGTCTAAATTTTTAGATGACCTATCTTCGCTGCCCCTTCGACTCATTAATTTAATGCCCCTTAGGTAATAGTAATTATGTCACAATATAATAATTATACAGTAATATTATTCTTATTCTAAAAAAATTTCGTTGACAAACAAAACGGAAGTTCGGCAGTTACAATTCAGCAGAGCACTAACTTTATATTACTAACAAAAAATACAATCGCGTACGAAAAATTATTACTCACGGCGCGCGACGGTCAATTAAATGCGCGTGGCTGTGGTTGTGGTTGTGGTTGTCACCGTGACAGTTGCTGTCCCGGCGTAAAGGCGGGTTTCCACTATACACGTATGCGTGTACGTGCATAAAAATTACACGTTCGAACGGTCTTCAAAACGTTTCAGACTGGTTAATTTGGTAGCTATGGTTATATTATGTATGGTTCTTGATATAATTGTTGATAATAGAGGATATCCCGCCTTTTTTATTAAAAATATTTTATTATAATTCATTGTGGTTTGTGCTGATATTTTTTTACTTATTTACTACCAAGTAGGTACTATTTACTTTATTTGATTTTATAATTAATATACACGATTGTGAAATGGAAAACGAAGACATACAATGGTATAATTATGTAAACCAAGTGCATCATAGAAAAGTGTTACTTGTCTATTTGGCCACTTTACACAAAAAGAACAAAAACGACAGGTAATAATATTATAATCTTTTATTTGAGTATATATTATTTTTTAATACTAAATTATTATTTACTAGATCAAAACCCAGATGGCATGTTAAACCATTTCTAAAAGAAAGGAGAGTGCATGGGCATTGGCATTGTTTGACAAGTGAACTGCAATTAACAAATTCAGAACTCTACCAAAACTTTCTAAGAATGTCTGCTAGTACATTTGAGGAACTGGTATGCTTAGTTGGACCCAAAATAATGAGATTTCCAAGTCGGCCTGATATATTATCAGTTGGAGAAGTACTAACAGCAACTTTGCGGTAATTATAATTCATTACTATTTACTATCCATTTGTTTAGTATATTTATGCTTAACTGTAACAGGTATCTTGCCTCTGGTGAATCAATGATGTCAATAATGTACTCATTTCGTATAGGGAAGGCTACTGTATCTAAACTTATTTTCCAATGCTGTGAAGTTTTATGGGATACTCTAAATACAAAGGTATGTAATGTTTGTAGGATTCTGAGTAAACTAACATTAGAACATTATTAAGACAAATTGTATATTAGGTATATAACTTATAAGCTATAATAAGCAAGTCTGGTCATTGGTATGTAGTAAAATATAGTCGTTATTTTAATAAATTATAACTTCCTATGATAGGTATTAATTGTACCAGATACTAAAAAATGGGCACAGTTAGGTGTCGAGTTTGAAAATAAATGGCAAGTACCAAATTGTATAGGCAGTATTGATGGTAAACATATTGTACACCAGGTGATAATTATTTATTTTATTTATTTGAACAAATAAAAATAAGATGTATTACAATTGTACAGGCATTTGCCAATAGTGGATCTGAAAATTATAACTATAAAGGATCACATAGTATAATACTGTTGGCAATGTGTGACGCCAGTTATAACTTTACTATAGTAGACATTGGTGCAGATGGAAGATGCAGTGATGGTGGAGTTTTCTCTAACTCTGAAATGGGTAAGGGTTTTATGGCAAATAATTTAAATTTCCCAACTGCTAAAGATATAGATAGTAACAGTGGTCCAATTCCATACTATGCACTTGGTGATGAAGCGTTTCCACTACTAACTAATCTTATGCGCCCTTACCCAGGAAGAGGTAAAAGAAAACTACCATTAAACGAATCAATATTTAACTATAGGTTGGTTGTATTTATTTAATAAATTAAAATATATTAGTAACAACTTTTTTTTTTTACACAGACTTTCCAGAGGTAGACGTACCATTGAGAATACCTTTGGAATAATGGCCTCAAAATGGCGTGTGTTTAGAAAACCAATAATTGCCAGACGCAATACTGTAGAAGCAATTACAAAAGATGCAGTTGTATTGCATAATTTTATAAAAATGTCAGAAAATAATGCTGGTACTTATTGTAAATAATACTTAATGTTATTTGAAATTTTTTTTAACTTAAGACGTGTATCATAGGTGTACGTTATTATAGTGGCCCTTTGGACATCGAACCTGATGAAGACAATCGATGGGCAACACTAGAAATGGGAGCTTTAAGACCAGTAAACCAATTAGGAACCAATACCTATTCAGCAAATGCTAAGATAATCAGAAATAAACTTAAGAATCATTTTTCAGGCGAAGGTGCAGTTGCATTTCAATATGAAAGATTAGTTAAATAACTATTTATTGTAAATAAACTTTGAATATTAAAAATGTTTGAAAAAATTTGTTTATTCAATGAAAAATCAAATCTCAATATTTATATAGGTTATGAATGAAATTAAAATTAAAAACAAAAAAATAGTAAAACTTTTCCTAGACTAAAAATAAACAAAACCACTCATATGTTAACAATGAAAACAAAACAAAATACAAAATTGGATATGTAGAATTATTCAAATTCAAATAATAATACTTTTTAAGATACTTTTCAAAATAAAATAATAACAAATAATTTAACAAATTTATAAGAAGTTACTTTCAATCTTATAATTTAATAATCTGTCTTAAACTTCATAGTCAGTCTTCCAAACTATCAATAACTTGGCATATAAATTGTGATTGTAATCTTAATTTTTTTTTTTCTGTCATATTTTTCATTAAATGTGCCAAATATTTACAGAAGTGTAAGTCCCCGTTTTCTTCGTTAGTTGGTGGAGCCCTTGTTGGTGCAACCGGTCTTGATTCACGCAATTCCTTTAAAATTGATTCTTCAAAAGTATCATTCTTTGATCCTAAACACAAATTCTATTAATTTTAATCAGAACTTCATATTATTATAACCATAAAAAAAAATGTTTGGAGAAATTTAAAATTAATGTGATTTGAAATGTATTAATAGTTTATAGGTAATTAATGTCTAATTAATTGGTATACATAATAAATATATGTGTCATTTACTTTTTGTTGGCTTAGTACTCTGTTCTGGACTGGCTTCACTATCTAACACTGACATATTATTTACAGGATTAATATTACTTGTAGTTCTGTTAACAAAATATAATATTATTCACATTTGACCATTACCTGGATTAAAATCTCAATAAAAATACATCAGTCGTACAAGACTACAAGAGTAAGAAAATATAATTCTACATCAATTTATTAAAAATGTCAACCTTTCAATATTTGTATATATATAATATATGTATCAACAATATAAATAATATTATTAAAAATTATTATAAATATTATAAATAGGGCACTCATAGCACTAAAAAATCACCAAATATGCACTTAAATATACAAAATATGCATTTTAAAATGAATAAATTTGAATTAAAAATAAGAATTTTTCTGTACCTTTTATTTTTATGAATATATTTTAGTTCAATTTAAACTTACAAGTATTGAATTAATTAAATTTATAGGTTTTCAGATACTTTTTAAAATGAATATGTCAATTTCTTCAAATTATAAAAAATAAATACTGATATATAAATATGTCCAATGTCGGTGAATTAAATTAATAACCAGACAATAAATATGCCCTTAAACCAAAAAAAAACTCAAAATATGCATTTATATGCAAAATAAAATTTGAAAACTAGCTTTGTTTCAGCATGAAACGTATTTGTTTCTTACTCTGCGAATTTTTGACTGTGCAAAAAAAATATGCAAATGCTACAAGTCCTTATATAAATAATTATTATCTTACCTATAATTGCCTGTAACTACATCATTTAAAAATTCTAATGAGTTCATGTGGCACCATATTTTCCTCTTCCCTCCAGCAGCACCACTTGCAGGTTTTTTTTTTTCTCTAACAAACTTTTCTCTCAGATACTTCCACTTTTTTTTCAACACATCTATCGAATATATACCTGCATACATTTAATAACCATACCAAAATTATAATGAAACTTAATGAAATATTAGATAATAGATGGATTAAAACTAACCGTTCAGTGCTACGTAAATCTCATTCCATAAATTTTGTTTTATGGGCTCATAACGAGCAGCCAATGGGAGACGATGGTCCCATAGTGGATTTCGTTCATTTCCCTCAGCAATAAGACTGCTATAAAACTCATTATCATCATCATCAGAAGTGTTTTCTGAGAGGTTTGAAGGTGATACATTTAGTTCTTCACGTTCAATTTCAGTTAAGAAGTCTGAGATTAATGATGGTTTTGATGTTGAAGGCTCTGGATATGCTGATACGGTTGAAGCTAAAATTAAAAAAATATTTTATAAATAACTATTTTTTTGCCATTGTCATAATTTTATTAATTTAAATAGAAATGTAAAGCAACATGTTGGAGGATGATGGCTTCATCTATGATTTAGCAGAAATTAATTTTACTAAATTAGTAGTTACTTACACGACATTTTGGGCTCAATTTTTTTGAATTTATACATCGCTTGACCAGTGCCTAAAAAAAATTAATATTAATTAGTTTAAATGCTATTAAATTAATTTATATTATTAAAATTACTTTTTTTTTTTTTTTGTTACTAAAAATTGAAGTATGAAACTACCTACCACTTTAAATTTACAAAAAAAAATCGTATTTGAGAAAGAACAAAATACCATCAATGTTATGAAATTAAAATAAAAATATATTTTTAATTTTCTTACTTGCTAAACATTTGTGGTTTTCATCATTAATTGGTATTAACTGACTGCAGTGTCTGCACAGCATTCCCTTAAACATTCAACATAAATATACAATTAAATAAATTATATAAATATACATATAATTGTTTATTTAATCATGTTTTTTTTTAAGTTAAATTTGTAAAAGGTATTTGCACCATTTGCGTTTTAACTATCTAGGAGGGCTGTCTAGGATTGTGAGAGGAAAGCAGTGGAAAATAAAATAGTCTTATTATTGAAATTTATTTAAATGTGAGTAAGATGAACAATGCATCTTTTAGAGAGACATTAGACTACTTCGGCCGTGATTAGATCAATTATTGTTAATATGTACTATTATTCATTATTATATAAAGTGTAATAAAATGTAAGTGTTCTAAAATTCAGCAAAATATGATTTTTATAAATGAAATTAAGTTTGTTCTTTGTAATAAATAATAATATAATAATAAACACAATAAAAATAATTAATTATAATAATATAAGATACTTACTAATATTTTAGACGGATCCATATTTGTTATTTTTATTTTATTTCAGTTTTCAGTTTTTCACCGTCCAAGTAAAAATAGGTATATGGAAATCAAATATCAGTTACTTTATCATCTCCTTATCACAATGGTGTGCCGTGTACACGAAAAATGTTCAGCTATGTCCAACAACACGGTAACATGGTTAATCGTGCGGTAAGAACGTATAAACACTTTGGTATACCAAATGCTTACCATGTATACCAACCAATCACAGCGAAGAATTTTTATGCACGTACACGCATACGTGTATAGTGGAAACCCGCCTTAATGTAACTCGTACCCGTGTGACCTTCGCTGTGGCTCGTGGCTCGTGGCTCGGCGGCACAGCTCGGACGGCTCGTGACGTCAACGGCGGCTCTCGGCGGCAGTCCCAGTGGCAACGCGGGTGGTGGTACTGGTAACAATTCCGGCGGCGGCCTGCGTAGCGACGTCAGCGATAATTATCTGGATTCTATCGGCGACACCGACGACTGTTGTGGCACCGCTATGTATATGCCCCTTCTATGAATTTTGTCGATGTCGACCCGATTGTCGTCGTATACGTCGTACTATAAACGAGTATAATATTATAATAACAATAATAAAATATTACTATACTTCCTAAAAAAAAATAGATCGACGAGTTTCTGTAAATGCTCCGTATGATTTGCGTCCGGTTGATAAATGCACTTGCTATTTGACACTAAAGTTTTGATTCTCTTTCTTCCGATTTATGAAATGACGTAGTAGCGAGATACTGGAAGACGTATCCCACCGCTGCCACCAAAAATGTTATGAACGCACTTAGGTGTTCAGTCACTTTCAGTGACTTGCACTTATCAGCTATTATAAAAAACATAAAATTACGTGTTTAATGATGTATGAATTTATTTTAACGTATCCTAACCTAGGGTACATAATATTAACTATTAAATTTTATTAATATTAATTATTTTATATTACAATTTTATTATAAATTTATTATAAATAGTTTATTAATTAACATTACTGTGAAAACACATTTAATTGTTCAATATATAATTTGAATGATATAATTGTTTTTTTTTAAATAAATAATTAATGAATTTTAATTATTTTAAAATTATTATAAGGTAATTTTTTTTAGTTTTTAGGTTATCTATAAAATAACTGTCATTATAACTTTTTTCTGTTCTTTTTTTGTTTTGTATTCATTTTTTTAGGTCAACTAATCTCTTATGATAAGTATTAATAATAAGTAAACTAAAATAATATTTTAATATTAAGTTTTGAGTACCTATGATATTCTTATTTTAACTTCTAAATATTTAAATATTTACAGATTTTTTGCTACCGGGGAATCTTATAGGTCTTTAGCTTTTAGTTTTCGTCTGGGATTTAGCACAACCAGAGAAATCGTTGAAGAAGTCTGTGAAGTTATCTGGAAAACATTAAGGCCAATTTACATGCCAAAACCCACCAAAGAAGATTGGCAAAAAATTAGCAGGGAATATAAAGAATTATGGAATTTTCCAAATTGTATTGGGGCTCTCGACGGCAAACACATTAATATTCAACGTCCTATAAATGGTGGATCGGCATATTTTAATTACAAAGGGGCTAATTCGATCGTCTTGCTTGCTTTGGTAGATGCTCACTATAAATTTATAACTGTTGATGTAGGTTCTTATGGTCGGAACTCAGATGGGCATGTATTTGCTAAATCCGCATTAGGAAAAGCATTAGCAAACGGCAGATTAGATGTTCCACCTGTTACACCAATAGAAGAAAATGGAGACCCAATACCATTCGTAATGGTTGCAGATGAGGCGTTTCCCTTGAAGTCATATCTTATGAGACCATATAGCAGGGCAACTTTAGGTGGAAATGAAGGAAACAAAATTTTTAACTACAGACTTTCTTGTGCAAGACGTGTAGTGGAAAACGCGTTTGGAATACTTTCAAATCGTTGGAGAGTGTTTAGAACAAATATTCAAATACAACCTAAATCCGTAGACAACATAGTACTTGCTGCATGTTGTCTTCATAATATGTTATGCCAAAGCCATGATTTTCAAGTAGATGAAATAAATAATTATGACAGTACCGAAGTTTTTGAAAATATGGAACAGCTAAGAGGGAATAGCACCCAGAGATCATTTGAAATACGTGACAAGTTTAAAGATTTTTTTTCATCATCTGTGGGGGCAGTACCATGGCAGTACGAAATGATTTGGAGAGGAAGAATTAATGATTGATCAACGATCCGAAATAACAAAATGTAAGCCTTGTTAAAAATATTTTAAATTAAAAATTGTTCTTTATATACTTTTAATTATTTTTATACTTTGTATAGGTACAAATATACAATAAATACAATAAATAAAAACATACCTAATAAACATTTATTTTTCGTATGATGTATTATTATGTATAACTATATGAATAATAAGTATATAGGTATGTCAATATGCAAGTATGTATTCTTTATTATAAATTATTAAAAACTTAATATCGTACCTGACATTTGTAAATTTGCACCAATCTCTTCCCATGCCTCCTTACGAATGTTATTATCTTTAAAGTCGACAGAAAAAATGTATAAAGACTTATGTTCCCGGACATTTTCAATTAATGACTCCTCAAATGAAGACATTTTAAATTTTAATTTTAAAAAGATAGGAGATACAAACAGTACCGACCGAT
Source organism: Myzus persicae (assembly GCF_001856785.1). NCBI lineage: Eukaryota > Metazoa > Arthropoda > Insecta > Hemiptera > Aphididae > Myzus > Myzus persicae. Next base: position 8,975 of record NW_019100738.1, read on the forward strand.
TTCTGGAGTAAAATGATCGTATTTTAAATAATACGATACTATCACACGTCACACGTTTTTCAAATTTGTTTGAAACGCGTGGCGTGGAATTGAGTGGGAATGCGTTGTGTGTTATAAATATGATCACAAAATCGAATAATAATTAAAAATAAACGCGTTAACACGCGATTTAAAATTATCGGCGTGTTAATGCGTGGCGTGTAAAGACATGTTAAGACATGGCGTGTGAATAGTGTGTCCGGGCCATAAGAGAACTACGAATAATTACGTATACGTATGTACGATAAAAATTCAAGAATACGGTTTTTTAATATACTACGTAAAAATGGTGGTTTACGTACGCTTTGGTCGTTCACTTTTCTTACGTTACATTCGAGAATAGACCCCCAGGCCACTAATATCGATGTCTTATCGCAAGTATTGAACTAGTAGGGTACAATGACGTAAATCATCTTCTCCATAATCACTGTATATTCTATATAATTATATTAATATTTTGAATAGAACCTTATAGTTTGTCAGGATATCGTCTAGCGTACTTGTGTGGTCGCAGACTTTATTACAGTTGCATCGTCGCTTACACACGACTGTCTTCCTAGTTTTTGTAAGTCATACAAAATTCAATAATAATTTATATTAAGTTAAATAATCAGTTTATTGTGTCAATTCTATTTTACGTCAAATTTGTACCGATATCTCTGCTTAAATCTTTTAAATTGAAAAAATCTTCAGTAAGTAGACATTTCTTTTACGGTATATGGTTTTCCTTTTTGTTTTGCCGACTTAATAACTGATACCCATTGAGACGGTACATAGATCGGGCCACTTCGGAGTACCAATTTTTTTGACGTTCTATTACTGAATGCATAGTCTCCTTCATTTTGTGTGTGGCCCACGATTAGAAACTTGTGGTGAATTGTATTGATATTTAATACTAATGATGCGTATAAATATAAACATGCAATAAATTTATTTTGATTTTGTCCTGAACAGTTTTCAGAATAAAATATTATATCTGCTAAATTATTTTCAGTTCCATTAAATTCATTACACATAAAATCCAATAAACCAATTTCATTTGCACCCCGGTTTGCTATTGTCTCATTCCAGACGTAACACGTCCCTTCTCCGTTCTTCATATTATAAATAGTAAAATTGTATGTTGCTAAGCGTCTTTTGTAATAAAAGCTTGATACTTCACCGGCAGGCGCAATCAATAAAGCTTGTAAATCAAAACAAGTGGTAGACTGAAAACCATCGATTGCTTTTTGTTTATCATCTTCTTTTTCCAAACGAACAGCATTTTTTTCAGAAAGATGAAGATTTTGCAATAATTCTATTTCGTCAGTTTTATTTTCTGTATTTTTGTACGATTCACAAGTATTACATAGATCTTTTTTTGGTATAAAAAAACCAATATTGTAATTAAAATTAAAAATATGTTGGTACATAGCGAGATTAGACCACTTTTGCATACCTTGTTCTTTACAATATTCTACGTACATTCTGTACATTTTTGCTACATTTAAATTTCCAGAAATTTAAGTTCTTGTAGTCTGCTTTCTGAGATAATGTGACTCAATTGTCGGAAAAAGTTCAATGTGTTTTTTGTCGACTCTTTAATATTTGAATCAAGTGATTTTTGTTTCTTATGTTTGCCTCTAAAATCTTCGTCTAGAAAACCATTTTTCATTTTTTCTTTTACAGTTCGGATCATTCGATCTGAAATACTTAACGTATTCAATAAAAAAGTTTTACATACTTTCACTCGTGTGGAACTAATATTAAAAAAAAAACCCATAGTTCAATGATCTTGAAGTACCTGCTTTCGCATATCGATGTTTTGGATTAATTTCGTCGACATGCCTACTTACAAAGTCACGCTGTTTTGATAAAACTGCCAGATTCCAAAAGTCTTTGAAAATACATTTTCTTTGCTCTTCAGTTATTTTACTGGTACATTTAATTCTGCAATTCGTACTAAATGGCCCTCGCACAGATTTAGCATCAATAACTTGCTTTTTCGAATTTTCATACTGTAATCCTAAGTTTTTATTTTTACGCATGACATTTTTCTTCCATTTTTCGGTCAAACGCTTTCGTTTTCTAGTCGGTGTGTCAACTTCTTCCAAATCTGAAGATGAAGAAGTGGCCGGAACAATATTAACATCCGATTCTTGATTTTTTTCAATTGGCGGTACATTTTCTTCATCGCTATTAAAAGCTAAAATTGAATCATATTCAATCTCATTTAACGGGGTCCAGTCACTGCCACTATCTTCGAAAAAATCATCAGAACTTGCACTTTCCATTATACTTAAAAAACCACACTTTTATAATAAAAACAGCCAGATACGTATAACACGCGTAATAACGATCGGATAGTTTGACAGAACGACGATCACTGAGAATAATATAGTATTTTCCATACCTACCTAACTAACAAATTTCAACTTTAAATCTAATAATAATATTATTGTGTGTGTACTAAGCTTAGTTTAATAATCTACAATATTATTCGATGTCTTAGAACGACCCAACTATATATGATTGGTTTCAAAGTGCAATAGATGAAACGGCTTATCTGAGTTAAGCCGGTCTTCACTAAAAATAATTTATTAAGGCACGTCCAGACGGAGCAGCTTTTGCCGCGCGGCACGGCTGCGCGGCATGAGTGTGAATACATAAATACATTTTCTGCGGCTTTTTTTGATGCCGCGCGGCATAATTTCCGATCGGCCTAGTAGGCGGTCTACATCAAAGGAAAGTCGCGCGGCTTGTGCCGCTCGCCTATGCCGCGTGTGTGTGGACGTATTTTCGGCAAAGCCACGCGGCATCAGTACTTATTTTTTAAGTATTTAAATTATTTTTTAAGTAATTAGTAGCAGAACAAACTTTTTTCACTGAGGTAAAACTGATTTTTATTGTAATCTCCAGTGGATACAATTTTTATTTTATCAAAATGTCGATACTGAAGATTTTCTGTTTTCAAAAATACTAAGATCAATAATGATTTTTCAAAAATCTTTAATTTCATGTTTTTTGAGATACAAAAATATAGATAATAGCTGATTTCGTGCACTTCGTTGCCCATTAAAAATGACACAACCTATAGTAATTATGAATAATATATTATTATTAAAATAGCAACTTTAAAACCCATAGCGACCATTTATAAACAAAAATGTCCATAAGAAATTTAAAAATCTCTGTTTGAGCACCTCCCGGGGTTGGTCCTCTCCCTTTATAAATTAGCCTATCTTCTGCCCATCTTATCTATTTCTGTACCAAATTTCATCAACATCGGTCCAGTCGTTAAGGAACGCATAAAGGACACACACACACACAGACATACATTCATTTTCATAATATAATATATGGATATGTGAATAACATAACCACTATGATCAACTTTACCGACGGACTAAAATAATATTACTGTTTTCGTGTCAAACTCACATAGTTTGTGCCTATAGGCTACAAGCGACTAAATCGTAGGTATTTTCGTTATTTTTATGTTACTAAAATTATTTTAAGAATAACTTTATATTAAAAGTAATTAATTTAATTAAAAATACTTTTAGGTACATGGACAAATATTAATATTTAATTAAAATGTAAAACCCAAAAATTCTTGTTCAGTTTTAATAAGCCACTGTCTAAATTAAGAACCCCATATATTATAAACCCATGAACATGGATATTTATTTTTAATATTAAGCAATAATAGTAGAGTACCTACACACAAATTATAGACAAAATACCTCAGTCACTCCACTATATTCTACAAGTGTTGATGTGTACCTATAGTACTGAGTACACTATAGTTATTAATATTGCTATTGAAATTCAAAGTGTTGTGATAATTTACATTAAAAATGACTGATCAACCGACAAGTAGTGTTGAATGGTCAAATGAAAAGTGCCTACTGTTGATCGATTTATACAAAGAATCGACAAATCTTTGGAACACCAAACACAAGGACTACAGAAATCGATACATAAGGCAAGATAGTTTGCTAGAAATTAGCAAACATATGGATACGTCAAAAGAAGAAGTTGACCGAAAATTAAAAAATTTAATTTGTCACTTTTGGCGTGAAGTGAAAAAAGTTAAGCAACAGCGTTCTGGGGATGGTGCTGATGATGTTTACTGCTCCAAATGGTTCGCTTTCAAAAGCTTCGAGTTCTTGAAGGACAGAAATGACTGTCGACCAACTATCGAAACTGGCACCATACAGGTATGCATCATAAATACATTGTATTTTTTTTATTAAAAACGTAAATAAGCGAACAATTGCTTAAATAGATATTTGTTTATTTATAATTTACATTAACCTTTTTAATACAAAACAAAATATAATTAAATATATATACAACAGACTTCGACAGTGGCGTATGTAGAAATTATTTTTGGGGTGGGCTATAGTAGATAGAAACTAGCAGGTGATCTATAGAGGCTGCTCGCTGCTGTCTACTATATATTTAACAGTTTCTATAAATATATTCGTATTCGTTATTTTTTACCAGGCTATGAAATTTTACAACTTATAATAGTACCTAATAAAATATATTGTTATTCTATTTAAAAATACTGTAATTTCAAGGGGGGCTGCAGCCCACTAGGCCCACCCCCTATATACGCCACTGGACTTTGATATACCTAATAATAATAGTTAATATTTTTCTCAAGTCATAATTATATTGTATATAGATTATACATAGTATAATATAAGCATTACTATACTTATTGGCATTTGGCAATAATGAAATATCAAAAAACAAAATTAATAAATTTATTTATTTTTAAATAGTTATGATTTATTTACCTAACCTTGGGTAAAATTAACACGTATCATATAATAAATTGTATTAGTTATTAATTATTATAAGTAATAAAATACATAATATAATATACACTATTAACCAAACATTTTTAAAATAATAATAATAAGAAACAATAGTGTACTAGTGTATACGTATAATCATACGCACAAAATATTTAATCAATGAGTATATTATAATAATAACAATTAAATATTAAATAACCTTTTATCAATTAAATAAATAATTTACATACATACTGATACTATAAGTACACATATTTTATGCACATAAATCTTGCCACGGAACTCGTCCTTCATTTGAATTAAAATACTCTTTAAATTCTTCTCTGATCTTATGCGCTTCAATAGTTTGTCTGCGTCCTACCCTATCTAACCCCATAAAACTATTTAATCCTACTTGATCGCTTCTCCATGTTCCTGGTGTTATTTCTCCTGTATCAATATTTTCAAGATCAACTGTACCAGTTTGCCAGTACGACTGTTTTGAAGTCTTAAATAGTTATGTAGATGTAAGCACGCTAAAGTAATTATTTCTGCTTTGTTTGGTTCAACTAACATCGGTTTACGAAATACTCTAAAAACTGAAGCCAATATACCAAATAAATTTTCCACGACTCTTCTACCCCGGCTAAATCTGTAGTTACATATTCTTTCTTTTGAACCTTTTTCGTGGTGGCCTGAGTAGGGTTTCATAATATTGTGTGATATGGGAAACGCATCATCTGCAATGAATACATACGGAATCGGAGTACTCCTTCCTCTTAAAGGTCGAGAATCAGGAAGTTTAAGTTGACCAGATATCATTAAGTTTTTGAATTTCATATTGTCAAAAACACCACCATCAGAAATACGTCCCTGACTACCAACATTAGCCCATATTACATTATAATTAGAATCGGATGCTGCCATCAAAACAATACTAAAAAAACCTTTATAATTATAATATTCTGTTCCACTATTCATCGGTGATTGCAATGCTATGTGCTTGCCATCCCATGAGCCGATACAATTTGGTACATTCCATCTCATTTCGAAACCATTGGCAATATCGAGCCATTCTTCGACAGTATTCGGTCTCTATAAAAAATACAAAATGATAGTGAAATTGTATGATTTTGAATTATAATAAATAACTAATAAGTAGGTAGGTATTAACTCAGAAAACACATAACTATTCATAAATAATAATCAAAGATTAAATAAATTAAAAATATATAAAATAAAATAAACTTTACTTTTTATAATTTTAAAATATATTATACCTTATTAATTTTTTTACTATTCAATTTTTTTATGTTAAATTTGTATTATATTATTTATTTAATGGTCATTAATGTTTTAAAATTAAGCATATAATTGATATACTTAGTGATTAAATACCTATTATGTATTATTTTTATAGTACTTAATTTGATTATAAAGTAATAAACAGATCCTTTTATGTGGCCTATATAAATAAAATAAATAATATTATATGTAAAATTAAAATGGCATAAACCTATGTACTTCTTTTAGGTAAGTGATATCAACACAGATTAAGACATTATTTTAAATCAATCATCGCAGTCAATTGTTTCAAATATGTCATCTGTTTCACATACAACCTCAGCTTCTCCACAGGAACTGAACACTGTAGCGAGAAAAGGAATCAAAAGAAAAGGGAAAAAAGATGTTGTAGGAGAACAGATTGTTAATATGGTTCGTGGTATTTATGATAATCGATCTGCTCGAGATGAATTTGTGATACTTGGCGAAGAAGTTGCAAATAGCGTTCGAAATTTAAATACTGACTATGCTCGGAAAACAATTAAATTTAAAATTCAAACTATGCTTTATGAAGCCTCACTAGGTCACTATGATTTTCCACCTAATATGACAAACTATTCTCTTCATTCTTACAACATGGGTGCCACAGAACGAATTAACGATATTGCTCCATCAACATCAACATCAGCTACGACAATTATATCTGATCCAAAAGAAACCAATAATGATATGAATCGTCCATCCGATATATTGTCCCAATCACTTGCCTTTATGAATGATTTTTAATTGAGAAATAAAATTTAAAAATATTTTATATTGAAGTACATATACATTGTCTCATAATTTCAATTATATTTAAGTATACCCTTATTTGGTTTTAAAATATTATTTGATGAATAAAATATATAAATATAAAAATATTTTATTTCATATCTTAATATTGGTAAAATAAAATAAAAAAGCGAATAAGTGGATGTCGCTCTGCTCTACAACAGCAGTCAGTAGGTTACAGTTGGTCACTGTATAATGGATGGTATTAAATTTGAATTCAATGATCCAATATCATATTATGTATATTTGTATTACTTATTATTAATAATATGGTAGCCGGTAATTTGAATTAATTTTATAAAACTACAACAAAATAACTAAAATCTTGGTTATTTAATGTATAATCTCGTCCAAATTTGAACATAAAATAACTATACAAAAAATTGTTTATATTTTTTCGATTTTTTGGCTATAGAACCTACTCACTTGGAACCTTGTTTTAAATTTTTAATCCTTATAGCTATTATGAATATTTTGAAAATTATTAACTACAAATTCATTTTTAAATATTTAATTTTTAGAGTTACCTACAGCAAAACCCAAAATCGATTGTGTCAAAAACCAATTTTGCGTAAAAGTTTCTATTTTTCCTTATTTTTATTTTTTATTTTTCCTGGTACTTTTGAAAACTACTGGGCATTTCTTACTTCTGTTCCCCCAAAGTACCAACTATATTCACTTTCCAATCAGAAATGATGCTGTTAAAGAAAATATAAGCATCTTTACTCTTCTAAAAAGTAATGAGACAGGTTAGGTTAGGTTAAAAACAAATAAAAAAAACACGCACCGTTTTAAAATCAATATATCAGAATCTAAAATGTATATTATTCAACGCTCATAGCTCATAATAGACATAACTTGTAGTTATGGTTAAAGTTTACCTTTTAAAAATGGTATTTAGACAATAATAAAATATAAGATACATTTAGATCAGGTTTTCATGGTAATTGGTAGCTATAGTACGTGTACACTGAGTTTGCTCTTGTTTAGTATCTGATTATTTATAAAATATAAGTAATAATATATTTGACTTACTTTAATAAATTCTTTCAGTACATCAATGATAGCAGTACAAACTTCGGGAACAATTTCTGAAATTGACTGTTTAGACACTTTAAATAAATATGATAAGCTCATATATGAGTCACCGGTGGCTAAAAATCTTAGCGTAACTGCGAGCCTTTATTGCACTGGTATAGCTTGCCTCATAAAAGTATCAAATTTTTTGATTATTGGCTCTATTTTGCACAATATGTATTCAAAATCTGAACTTGACATTCTTAAAAAGTTATGAAATGAACCTCGTAATTCAAAATTTAATTCATCATCTTCTCTTAATTCATTTAATAATCTTGATCCATTTGCAACTTTTCTGCTCTGCAAACTTGGGCGAACCCACCATTTTTTTTTCCGCGCTTTTGTATGATTTTTGTACGCATACAATAATGCAAGCGCACAAACGACATCCTCCTCCGATGACATTTTGGCATCAACTGATTTAGTCCAAATTATTGTCTACTGGAAGATAATCGGGAAATAAATGCCGCACCGTGTGGACGCGTATTTGCCGCGCGGCACGGGGCTGACGGAGGCCGCACGGCAAAAGCTGCTCCGTCTGGACGCGCCTTTACATATAAAAGTATAAAACGTCGTAACTACGTCTCAAACAAATACTAATACTAATTTGACTTCGGTCGTTTTAGCAATTCGATCAGTAAAATACGAATTTTTAGAATATGCAATCAACTCAAATTGTTCAAATTTTGAGTTGTGTCGTTCTTCTTCTGGGTGTGCGATGTATGCAATACATTAATTAAATCTATAGTGGATTTAATTGTTACTCTAAGACCTTCTGCTGTGTTTTTTGTAAAAAAGTGGTCCTCTGTTATTAATTTGTTCAATACATTTGTTTCCCAGCCATTCAACCAACTTAATGTATTCTGTAAAACCTTCAAAACATATATTAACATTAACAATTATGATACTTATTTAAGTTTGTAATAAATACAAAAAAATACTTTCCAATAGTTTTTCTTTCATAACACAAATTTCTATAATATGTATTTTAACACAAAGCAAAAACTCATACTCATGCAACACATACAGTAAAACCTCTATATCTTTGCTATTTTTTTTTATTCCTACCCAGGAAATCTTCTATTTAAAGCATCAAAGAGGTCATTCATTATTGAAGTGAACTTAATGGTTTCTTCACAGTCTTCAAAGCCACTAAGAAGTTTTTTTTTGAAAAATTGTATCCCAGCAACCATAGAGTTACTAAACAGCTAAAGAAATACATATATTATTACAATTAAATTGTTGACTAAATAGTTTAGATACTAATAATTACAGTATTAAAAGTAAAGATTTTCAAAGTCTTACTTGTGTGGCATATTTCACTTTCATTTTGGATAAATTATTTAAGTCAAAGTGATTTTTAGTCAATTTTGGACATACTTTTGTTAGTGACTTTGAATCTTGAAGAAAAACATTTTCATAAATATTCCACTTAATTGAAGACTTAGAGGGATGAATCTAAAACATATTTAATTAAAAACTTAAAGGTATAAACTATTGTAGTTATATTCTTAGGTACCTTTTTTTTTTTACCTGTAAGGATTTTTTCGTGATTAACCTGTTCATAATAGTCTTCAATAAATGAGTAGCATCCGAAAAAACAAATATTTTACAGTCTCCATCATAAGGATTATCAATATAATTTTTCATATTATCCATTTTTCCAGATATACCTAAAATACTCCACATAGCACGGTTTATCGTTGCACCATCACTTGTAATTCCTTCTACTCTAACACCAGCATTTTCTAGCAATAATATTGCTTTTACAATAATTTTTGCTAAATCTATTCCTATGAAAAAAAAAAAATATTGTCAATCTTATACAATTTAAATTCATATTTGTTATACCTTTCACGGGTCCTTTTGACGCAAAAACTGCGATAGGCTATCAGCCAAACTTTGTATCATCAATACAAACATCAGGTCTGTCCTCTGTTTTCCTTTATGGTTACTCTTCAGGCGTTCAATGGATGATGGAATTTTTCCATCAATGCTTAAAATCAGCTCAGTCACCCCTGTGTTCAAATCTGGTGACAAATCTAACGTCACGAATTATCGACCCATCTCGATTCTAAGTCATATTGCCAAGCTTTTCGAAAACTTAGTACTGCAATCCATTCAGCCCTCGGTTGACTCTGTACTAGTCAACGAACAATATGGTTTCCGACCCGGACGTTCTTCCACTTCGAACCTAATTGTGTTTAATAATTTTGTCCTTGAGGCATTTGAAAATAGCTCACAGGTAGACGTGATTTACACTGATTTTGTGAAAGCATTTGACCGTGTAAACCACGCTATCCTCATTGACATCCTCTATAAGTCCGGTTTTGGCGAACCTATTTTGTCCTGGTTTAAATCATACCTGTCCGATCGTGTCCAGTGGGTTAAAGTGCTTGGATCAAAATCTGCTGTCGTCCCTGTTCCATCTGGTGTTCCCCAAGGTGGTCACTTGTCTCCCCTGCTTTTTTCTTTATTTATAAATGGAATTACGAAGGCTGTTCCTAAGTGTTCCTAATCTTCCTTATGTTCGCTGACGACCTGAAACTTTTCCGAAAAATCGAATCTGAAGCTGACTGTCACGCCCTTCAGAACGAGTTAGATTCCATTAGCTTATGGTTTAGCACTCTTGGCCTCCAATTTAATACTAATAAATGAAAAAATATGTCCTTAACCAGGCGCCGGTTGGTATTCGATTATTCTTACACTATCAATGGTTCAGTGATTGATAGAGTTGCAAGCAATAGCGACTTGGGCGTTCTTTTCACTGCCGATCTGAACTTCCGCCCTCACATTGACTCCATCTGCTGCCGAGCCCTCAAATCGCTTGGCTTCGTAATGCGCACCATGAAGGAGTTCAAGCTGTCTGGATCTCTCAAGACTGTCTACTGCTCTTTAGTCCGAAGCATGCTAGAGTATGCGTCTGTGCTCTGGGACCCATTTGTGGTTATTGATTCTTGCCACTTAGAGCGTGTACAAAGGCGCTTTCTGTCGTCTGCAGCTTACATGCTAAAAATTGTCCATCCTCCTCACGACTATACTCCAGTATTGCGCGCACTTAGCCTTACATCTTTAGCAGATAGGCGCGTTAAAGCTAATCTGGCCTTTTTAAAAAAGTTAATCGATGGTTCCTTAAATGCCCCTTCACTGCTTATCCAAGTAAACTTTAAAGTTCCACATCGGGCCACAAGGTCTCGAGTTCCTTTTACTGTACCTCTCCACTTTACCAATTACGGTAAAAACAAACCAATTGACCGCATGATGCGGTTGGCTAACGAGGACCCCTCCTTTCTCAGTTTACCTTAATATTGTGTTATTTTTTGTACATTTATTGTATGTAATTTTACTTGTGTCCTAATTATTTTAGTTTATATTTACTGTGCCTATTATTCTGCTGTATTTTTTGGCCATCGCCCTTGTATATGTTAGTTATCTTATTTTACTGAATTATTGTTATGTTCTATACTAAATAAGGAATTTTTTATTCCGTGAATTAATTAATAAATAAATAAATAAATAAATACAAGTATATGGTTGGCTTTTTCTGGTGCCCTTGTTTCAAAACCTTCGCCAAAGCCGCAAGACCCGAGTAAGATAATGATCTAATGTTAACATTTATACTTTCCCTAAGGAAAATTTCATCAAACACCAGAACTACTTTTCTTTGATATACAGTTTTACATTCAAACTTCATTTTAAGGAGTTTAAAAAAATCACTGTCAAATCCACAACCAATTTTAATAGCCAATAAATATTTACGTAAAGTTGTAACACATGGAAGAAGTAATATATTTTGTTCTCTTAAATAATTATAACCAACAGGTGACCTATATTTGAAATATTAATAATAATAAAAATTATAAAATACAAATCAATAAGTATAGAAGCTAATTAATTTTTACTTACCTAATTTGAAATAATAAACATAATATTATCCAATTATCATTATATCTCCTATTTTTAGAATTCTTCACCTTGGCTGCAGAAAATATTTCCTTAACCAGTTCTGATTGGCCTTTAGTAATCCCAGAACGTTCCAACAGTGTATCAAGTTTGTCATCAGCAATATTCATAATTGATTTTGAAAGTCTTTTTACCAATTTTTGTTTATTAGGAGTTAAACAAATTCTTGTGTCTTGTCCTTTACCAATCCTAGTTTGTTTCTTCCTCGTGGAATAAATCAACCTTTTACATCACATGCAAACAGTACTATAAAAAAAAATCATCAAACATAATTTTGACCAAAAAAAATTGATTTTAGTTTATTAGGAATTATTTCAAATTTTCAAATTACTCATCATAATCTTTTAGCACAATATTTCATTTTTTATGTCGCAACTGGCCATTGAATTCAATACACTGAGTACCAAATAACCTCTTAATGTTAGCTAACTTTGTTCAAGAAACAGCTGAATTACATAATTTAATTTCATCAATAATTTTTAAAAGTATTTCTACTTGTTCAATGCAGTTGGTGTATTATTATTTAATCATCTAGTTAGTAATAAATTAAATAAATACTTATAAGTTATTAAGTTATAACTATTATAAAATATAGTATTTAATATGTTATTATACGTATAAGTATTATACCTTTAGTTATGTAGTGATCGCTGTGCAGGACACGACGATCGGTACCACAATAATTATTTAACCCTTTCGGACCCAGGGTACACTATGGTGTACCTATTGTTTGATTTGATATTATTAATTGGCGGTTACTAATAAATAAATGATGGTAGCACATATTGTAAGAGTAACTTACCAGGAGTTCATAAACATTGATTAAACAGCTGTACGATTAATTTTTATATTAGTTTTGATAATTTTTTCCAAGAAAATTTAGATCGAATTCTGATTACGAAATTTTAAGTTTTTAATCATATTTTTTCCAAGAAATAATTATAGTAATAAATTAATTTTTTTCCCGGTTAGAAATGTTGGTAACACTGTGACTAAAACTGTTTACAAGTATTAAATAATATTATTTACTCATTGGCAGCTGTTTGAATATAGGTACACTATGGTGTACCTTGGGTCTTCGTGCCTCGTGGATAATACTGTTAATTTTATTGCGCGCACGTTTGTTTTGATAACAGCTGGCGGTGATAACCAGCACGTTATTTTTAATTTATTATTTCGTTGCGAACTATATTTTATATTTTATATATTTTATATGTTCCAATAGTAATACTAATATTATTACAAAAATAATATGCTTCGTGACGAAGAAATTTTAGAGTTATTAGGCGATGGAAACATATCGGAAATCGGAAGTCCGAGAAGTGAAACCGAAGACATTGATTTTCCATTTGCAGAATTTGAACATTTGTTAGATACTTTTGATAATGAAAATGAAACTCGTTTAATTGTGCAGGACGAGGAATGGGTACCACCACCATTAACTATTACAAGTAAACGTAATATTAGGTGGGCTCAAAAACCTTTCAAACAGCCTACTCTCAAATTAGATGACGTAGAACAAAATAATATTATATTAGAATTAAAATCACCTTTACAGTATTTTTCTGAGTATTTTGATTACGATGTTTTCGAAAACATGGCATATCATACTAATCTTTATACGATTCTAAAAGATGTTACTAGATTTAAACCTACTGATATGTACGAAATGAAACGTTTAATCGGTATGCATATCATAATGGGTAATTTAAAATATCCACGTGTACGTTTGTATTGGCAAAAACATTTTGAAGTAAATTTAGTTGCTCAAAATATGACCCGAGACAGGTTTTTTTCTTTGCGTAATAATTTACATATCGTTGACAACAATGAAATTCCTAATGGCAACAAAGACAAATTTATAAAAGTCAGGCCGTTGTATACTGCTCTCCAAAAAAAATGTAATAGTCTACCAATGGAGAGAAACTTGTGTGTCGACGAGCAGATGGTTCCCTTCAAAGAGCAAATATCTATAAAACAATATATGAAGGGGAAACCTATTAAATGGGGAGTAAAAGTTTTTCTATTATGTGGCGAATGTGGAACGATTTATAATATTTTGCCGTTTCAAGGGTATTATGAATTGGACCAAGACATAATAAAAACAGTTGGTTGTGGAGCTTGTGTTGTGTTGTATCTTTCGCAAAACGTGAAGCTAAATCGACATTTTTTATTTTTCGATAATTTTTTTTCTTCGTTTTTCTTATTTGAAAGATTACAACAACTTCAAATTTATGCTGCTGGGACAATTCGAACAAATTGGTTTGCTAACCCACCATTGTTGAGTGACAAAGAAATGCGTAAACTGGGCAGAGGAACCACATTCGAGGTAACAACTGATGTACCTGGTTGTAATATTGGCATTGTAAAATGGTTCGATAATAAAGCAGTAAATTTAGGATCAAATTGCATAGCCTCTGTTGAAGTAGACCGTGTAACACGTTGGGACAAAAAAGAAAAACAGTTTGTTGATATTGAAAGGCCCGAAATAGTGAGATTGTATATCACACATAAAACTGTGGAGTTGTTTTGACCACCAAATAAGTCAATTCCGTGCACATTCGAGTGTTAGATTTCGCCTAAGGATGAAGGAGGGTTAATTTGACTACGCTATGTAGTTAATAGTAACCACTTGGTTTAATTCATCTATGTTAGTTAATACAACGCCAGTTTCAGTTCTAATTTACTTCATAAAAAGTATCGGTACAACTACATCAATAATGTTATTTCAACTATTTTAAGGAGTTAAAATCAATATTATTTCTATACATCTATTGCAAAAAATATCAGGAGCTGGGAGAGGGCTCGAACTTCAATTGGGATTATATTTATGTTTTCCTAACCTAACGCCTAACCTACTGAGCCACTACCTAACTTAATTTAATTTGTGGAAACACTGTTATCTAAATAAAGTCATATCCAAAATTTACCTATGTAGTTATAAGATATTATAAAAAAATTGTTGTAGGTAATTAATTAATGAACATAGCCCATAGGCCGATATTTGATCACATTTTGGGATGCTTAACATGTTTGTCTCATCATCCATGTAAACATATATTTTTAAACTCTTCAACCATGCGATGTGGCTTGATTACGTTTTGAAAAGGATTAAGCCCCCAATATTCACCTATGCTAATGAGGTAAAATAAAACGAATACAAACTGCCTTTCAATATATAATAGGTACCTTAAATTGTATCGTTCGCTACACGAATAATAGATATACAGGATACCAAACAAACGTGTGATGAAACTTGTCTAAATTATAAAAAAAATAAATGCAGATAAAAAAATGTATTTAATTTAATGTTACAAATAAAGTTAAATAACAAATAACAAGCTTAATATAATATTACAGGTATCTTCCATTGCATACTTTTTTATGCGATTAGATTCAAATAAAACAAACATTGAGAACAACTTAAAAGTTAAAAAAATAAAAAATACTACAATTTATATCTTAATGTAACATACAATTTACCATTGCCTAAAACTCGAGTTACTGAAGGGGTGACATCAGGTTAATTTTAAATATATTAATAACCATTAATATACTTACTTCCAAAAGCTGGCCAAGAGAGAAAGAAGTCATGATATTATGGTTGTAGGACGTAGGTGAACTATCGTCTGGCGTTAAATATAAAATGCACAATTACACTAAGTGAAAAGACGAACAACGAGAACAAAAATACCGCGAATATCCAAAATATTAACAAAAGAAAAATACAAACTAATAATGTTATTCATATAATATAAACAAGAACACAGCACACTATCAATTATTATATCAACTAGGCTAGTCACAACAACGTGCATCGATATTTATTTTAAGAGTAAAAATAATTCAGAATAACTCATTAACTTGTAGTCATTTTAACCCTCAAAACATGTTAAATTAAATAACCTCGATTCTCAAAATAACAATTTTTACAAGTTATTTCAATACCTTCAAATAGTTGAAATATTATATTTAGATCAACGCACTATTGCAGTTGATTTAACCTACAAATGCAGTTTATTTCAATTATAATGCTTGACAACATAGTATGTAGTTAAAACAACTGTCCCATTTCTATGTGTGATAACAAATCGATGGGTGGTATTGATAAATTAGATCAACTAATAAGTTACTATCGCATATTTATAGGGTCTAGAAAATGGACCCTAAGAATGATTATGCATGCATTCGACATGGCGATTTCTAATTGTTGGATCCAATTGACACGGTACGTAACGGCGACCAGTACAAAGTACAGGCACCGTTGCGACCCAGTCTACACTTTGTCAACCACCACCACGGGCGACGACACCGTCGACTCTCCCACCTCTAAGGCGGGATGGGAAGACAGGTCGTACGAGTACCGGCCGCCGGCGCTCGACTCTCTCGCTTACGCCGATCGTCGAACCGCACACGCCAGCACCTCCGATCGCCGTATCACCATCCTCATAAAACTATACACCATAGTCACTTTCATTACGTGCACACAAATTGTACTTTTTTTTTCTTTGGCGTCTGAATAAATTCATTAATACCAGAACCAGTGGTCGTCGTTCTTTTTTTTTTGTTGTTCGTTGGTTACACTTCAAGACCGGCTCACCGCAATCTATACCAACCGCCGTAGCCGTGTCACAATATAAAAAAGAAGCGGATATTTTAAAAGTACCAAAAAGAAAAATAATTTATTTAATGGATTTTCGAATGGAATTAACTGAAAATTTAATTTTAGTCGGAAAACCCATCACTCCCAAAAGAAGAAGACGTCCATCAGGAGAGCAGCTACCAATACCAGTGCCACCGTTGAAGAAAAACAAAGTAGACTCTGTACAACCAACTAAAGAATGTCGTTTTGACGGATTACACCACATACCCGGTTTTGATAATCTCAAAAATGCTACTAAGTGTAAAAACGAAAATTGTATAAGAAGAAAACATTATTATTGTAAGAAGTGTGACTGTCATTTATGCTTAGATAAAATAAGTAATTGTTTTGAGCAATATCATACAGAATAATATATATTATAATTTTTATTTCTATTTTTTTTTTAAACATGACTTGAAATGTTACCTACCAAGAATTGTTTTTGTTATTTTTATTTTTAAATATTTAATAAACAAGGTTTGTTTTTTATATTTAAATATTTTAGTGAACGCGATTCGTTTTTTATTTTCTATTTTTTACTTTTTATGAGTTATTTTTCACTTAAAGGAAAATTTAATATTGTTTTTTTTTATTTTAAGTTATTTTAATAAACGAGGTTGGTTTTTTTGTTATGTGAAAATTAAAAATATTTTTTCTTTCCACTAAAACCCAATCACGTTTATCCTTCCATTTCAAAACTACTATACCATCTCGACACTGTTTTCCAACAACCTCAGTTTTTTCAATTTAGCCCCTACAACATCTTTAGGAAGATATTTCCTATTTTTTCGAAGAGTTCCAATGAAATGGGCTTTATTTTTACGAATTTATTATGACGTATAAATTTACTATGATTTATAATCATAACCTAACCTATGTAGGATGTATTTTTAAAGCATTACAGAATTTGCCACCCCCTAAATTGATGAAATGATTTTGATTATGACGTGTAGGGTGAATATATATATTTTTTAATGTCGCTCAGTGATAATATCCATTGAATTTATGAATAATGAAATATATTTCATTAAAACTTAAAATCAATAATATCATAAAGTATACTTAGTAAGTTAGTAATATAGGTTGACAGACCGTCTTAGCTTAGAATCATTTTTCATAGGTTAAGTTAGTCTAACTACAATAATTTTATATCACCAAATTAAAATTTAACACACCCATTACACTCTATTGCATGATCCACGCGACACCTACTATACAGCAGAGCGACATCTTTTTCTACTCGAATATATTGCTTCTGAATAGTTTCAAAACGTCTCAACATCTGTAAATTGTCCCGGGATTCATCATTATTTAGGTATTTATACAGAATCATCCGATTAAAATATGATCCTATAATAGTCAATATTATAGGACATAGCATTTCATCTAACCACGCGGTATTAAGATTATCGTTTTCGGTGATATAAAAGTAATCGGCTGAAACCATTATAGCTATAGTTTTTGTTAGTTTTTTCTGGTCTTACTGTACAACTGATATCCGTCTTCATGCCAGAAAAATAGCACAGTCCTAAAAACATATCTTAGACGGGTTCAAATGCACTGATATCTTAATTTTTCAGGGACGTTATTAAGACATGCGTTGTTATAAACATTTCAATAATTTTGTCACTTTGAGACATGTTTCCAGTGGCGGATACGAGGGGGGCGGTGGGGCGACCGCCACCCCCTTGGCCCGTATTTTTTACGTTATTTTTATATCATAAAATTGAGCTGAAAAAGTGAAAACTAATATTTTTATTGGTTTGGATACTACTAATAATTTCACACAATGAGCCTGCGTAAAAATATTTCCCATTTTTTTCCCCCATTCTCCTTTATGATTCTTCCTAACCTGTTTAATGTTCATAATAATATAGAAACGCTACTTCTCGAACACGCACTGCTGGTGTTGTTATCAACTTATCGCCACCGTTATTGTTTTCGCCTGCTTATCACAATTTGAAATGGATTGTGCCGATTATACCAATTAAAATATTTTATTTTTATAAAGGTAGGTATTTACATTAGTTTTCTTTGTGATTATACTTAGTACTTATTAATTTATCGACTAACGACAAATACCTACAACATGGCATAACCGTTACTCGTTGATTTTTAGTTTTTAATATATTTTCTTACAACTAAAATGAAACGTAAAGAAAGATTTGGTCCAATGGACACATTTATTCAAAAAAAGATCAACAGTATTTCAACTGCTTCAAGTACACCAAGTGAGTACATTGAGTAAAACAAATCTTAAAAAATATGTATTAACTAAGTAGGTACCAGGTACCTATGTACCAAACACCAATATAAAAAAATATTTATTACTTAGTTGTTCCTGACGTTCCTGTATGCGAAAATAATTCTGTTATTGACGACAATATTAATTGTATTACACAAAGTACTAATGATGATATTTTAGAAAATAATCAGACATATTATGGTGAGTACTGAGTAGTGCACCTTCTATATTGAATGTATTTAATTTTTGTGTGGCAACTAAATTAAAAACCGATTTCATATCTGTACAATACAAATTACACAAATGTACTAAGTACATAGGTTATAAATTATTCATTTGTAATATATATCCTAATCTGTGTAGTGTTGAAAAAAAACAATATTTTCGAATGTACTTAGGAGGTACCTAATTGTATTTATTGTTAACAATATATTGTGTTTGATTTTGTAGATAAATTGGACATTGGTAATTTTATTGATAAGAATAATGAAATGAGTAATTATACAAAATATTCCATTATCAAACGTTGTAATGTTCCTAAAGATTTTACCTATCCATTTTCACTACATTTGAAACAAGGCAAACAAGAAAAACGTTTTTTAAGACCAAATCATTTTGAAAAATATCCTTGGCTTGAGTACTCACATGTAAAGTCTGGATTATTTTGTAAATACTGTGTAATATTTTTAGTATCAACAAAAAGTGGTAGAAGAAATACTGAGCAACTGAAAAACCTTGTTACTGAACCATTAAAAAGTTTTGCAAAATTAACTGGTAAAGATGGTTATTTGACAGGTTTGCTAAGGAGAAGAAAAGATGTATTGATATGATTTTATAAACGAACCAGTAAAAATAAATTACTTTTATTTATTTATTGTTTATGAAGTTTATTTATTTCGTATTTATTTAGTTTTATAGGTGAAATAATGCAAATAATTTTAGCCTCCAAAAAATTTCCGGTTATATAAAAAAGGTCATTTAATTTTTGAAAATTCGCCCCCCCCCCCCCTTGGTTGACCTCTGGATCCGCTACTGCATGTTTCACTAAATATTTCATTATTTTCCCGAATATATTGTCTACTAGGTACGTTCAATAAACTACGTGTATCGATCAGAGGCGTGTTCAGGATAAAAATATTTAGGAAAACAATTTGTACAATACTGAATACACACATTTTTTAAAGGGAATTGTTAATAAATTTTTAAAATGTGCAGTCAATCGAAATACTAACAAGCAATTGATATTTACATCATTGATTTTTAATTTTGATCCTATTATAATATGGTTGTTAACAGATGCATATTTTTTTGAAGAAGCGTTTGAGGATCTTCGGTTAATTGTACGTTTATTAATTTTATTTATAGATAGATTATTGTACATGGCACATAATATTTGATACATGGACATACAGGTACTAACGCAATACTCCGCTGTATTCACAATTCACATCTAGATTTCAATGTTCGGTTTTTCGGTGTTAATAGAAAAAAAAATAAACAATTTTTTGTTTTTAATTAAATAGTATTTATTTTAAAACTAATTTTTTGGGTTTATCATAATATAAAGCCGGGTCCACACTAGGACGAACATTGTTGTCGAACATGTTCGTTGAGAATGTTTCACCTAGTCTGTACGTGTTTCCTATGTGTGCGCATACAATTCTAAAATGTTCGCTCAACAGGCGGTATTTGAACGAACATCAAAGAAAATGTTTGACAACAAATTTGCTATAAACTATAATTTATACATAAAAATATAAAATGTATATTTTATCTTTAAA
>NW_019100739.1:0-1928 GCF_001856785.1 Myzus persicae
AAATAATTTATAAAGTATAATTCAATTTTGTTCTTTCAAAATCTTTATTAAACAACACCTTTTTAAAATACAATTAACATATTTTAATCACTTTTATCTTCTCTACTAAGGCTGTGTTTCATTTTCTTAAATATCCTTTCTTTCTTTCCACCTTCACGGTCCTTGGCACCCGAAAACCAACGGCTTAGTTGGCTTGAAATATCCTTTAGTTTTAAATTAGGGTCTTTGGTAGTAATGGTTTCTGAAATTAAAAATAAATAACACTTAAAAAAATAAAATACAAAATATGAACAATATTATATACCTAATAAGTATTTGTATGATTGTGTCCCAGAAAAGTTCAGTTTCTTGCTTCCATAAGTTTCCCTCCCAAAAGCACTATATAATAATTGTACTTCCTTCGAAATTATTCTCGGAATAACCGCTTTTAAACTTTCAGATAATTTATCTCCACTTTTAATGGTAATCAACATAAAACATTTCTAAAAAATAAAAAATAGATTTACAAATCAAATAAAACTGTGCAGTTTCAGTAGTAATTCTACCAGCTTTTTTATCAACTCCAAGTTATTTTTTAATTCATTATCGAACTGTTGGAAATCTTCTAAGTTTAATTTGGGCATGTCATCTAAGTTTTCTTCTTGCATGATTTTGTTAATATCTCCTATATTATTGTGGGATGCAAATAAGTGCCTTGTTTGTTTGGCCTCTTCTGTGATTTTATATTCTAAGCTTCTTTTGACTGATTCTAAATTTGCTTTTGAAACATAAGTTTCTGAAGGTGGCATACCTAATTTAAAAAAAAATACATTATGTGAAATTGGTAAGTAGCATAACAAATAATTTTTTTTTGTAGATAATCACTAAAAAGTATACTTATAAAGTAATATATTATAATGAGCTTGGTATTGTAAAAATTTGAAGAGATACAAAAGTGAAAAAATAATGAGCATACATGCAATGATACTTAATCGTATTGATTAAAATATAATTAGAAGTAGTATGCTAAAATAGTTTTAAAAAATATGAGGTACTTTGTCCTAATTCAAGCACTGTATGTACAATCTTGCTAATTTTTCTTAAAACTATTTAAGCATGATAGAATTTAAAAATACATGTAACAGTTAATTGTATACTTTTTAGGAAAGTCTTAGAATAGCCATAGTTGAAACTAAGAATATTTAATATCTCTTTTATAAGAATGCCTTAAGAACTTGACTGAAAATATACCTGTTGCACATGTACAACCACATGTTGGGCACTGTTTCTTCTTTTCAATGTTTAAAGCTACATTTTTAAAAACATTATAAACAAAATTATAATTATAACTGTAAGAAAATGATATAAGGTGATAGTTTTGTTATGTTGAAACATTTTATAAGTTAAAAATCTTACATTTATTATGATTTGGTTTGGTAATTGGCATAGATTTTTTTTTGGTTGTAGACTTTTGAGATGATTGAGCAAGATTGAACTGTATCTTACCATCATTATCTGTTAGATAGACATAAATTCAGAAATATTGATATCCAAAGAAATTGCACATATTCAAAAGATTTGCCCATAGTTAAAATAAATTACCGTTTATATCACTCTCCAGTACAGCTATGGCATCATCATTTTTACAAGAAAAAGCAATGCTTCTCAAGGACTTGTTCTTAGGTTTTTTTTGCTTGTAAGTCATTAAAAATGAATCGGATGATGTTGAAATCTCAGACTGCACATCATCATCATCTATTTTAAATATAATTATTCAAGTATAAATTCATTAGGTTGTTATATTATAAATAAAATTAATTACCATTTATATCACTGTTCTCTACAACTATGGCATCGTCATTTTTACTAGAAAAAGCAATGCTTTTCAAGGACTTTTTCTTAGGTTTTTTTTGCTTGGAAGTCATTGAAAATGAATCAGATGATGTTGA
>NW_019100739.1:2166-19219 GCF_001856785.1 Myzus persicae
CACTTAGATTAATAGGGTCGTCTTCTTCTTGACTGCTACATTGATCATCGACATTGCTGCTGTGAACTAATGTGTCTGAGAATGCCCTGTTCATTCTTCTGAGACCCTGATTGTAATTTCCTAAAATACCATATTGGAGATCAAGCTATTAATGAGAAAATATGTGCTTATATTATACATAACCACCCTTGATTTTTAAGATTGTAGCACTATTACTGCTCCAAATCTTGTCCCCAGACAAAAAAAAAAAACCACTTCATTGTAAAATCAATACATTGATACAACTCCGTTCAAAATTTAAAATTAAAATCAAAATTTAATACTCACGAACTTCTTTAATCACATTCACTTCATAACCTTTCCACAAAGACCCATAAATAGATGAAACTTTGCTCATTTTATCTATTTTATGGTAATCTTTTTTTTTCGGATATTTGCAATACAATTTGCCTTCCACATAATAGGTCCACGATATTGGTACTAGGTCAATATTTGCTTTACCATATTTGTTGTTTTCCATAAATTTAATTATGAAATGTGTTATATCTTTCTTATAATCCATATCTATAATAACAATTTGTCAGATCAATAAAAAATTATAAAACTGAAAACATAAATTTAACATTTACATAACACAAAAATTTAATTAAAGAACAAAAAAAAAAAAAAACAAATATTTAACAATATAAGGTATTAATATATATTGTAAAACATTATTGACTTAACACTATTTTTAATAGAATAAGTAGTAAATAATAGTAGGTAAGTAACTAAAATAATTTTTGTAAAAGTAATGTTTATGAACTATGAAGAAAAGTAACTACAAAACTGCTATGGCCATTTTCAAAGAAGACACATTTTTTGTGTACATTTTCTAAAGGAATAATTTTTTTCCTTCTTGATAATTTACCCAATTTCATGATCCCCACTTCTGTTGAATTACATGGATATTTGAAAACATCTGAGATAGTACTGAATGTAAACCCATACAAACAAATACTTTCCCGTTTTTTTTTTTATTCTAAATATATTAAAAATTTCACCTGATTTGAGTAAAACAACATTATTGGGTCTAAAATTACTTAATTTAACTCCATTTAAAATAACACTTTTAACATTGTTCTTATTTGAATGTAAAATGTCAGGGTTAACAGTAAGATAATTTTTTTTATGTATAGCATTCTTCTTAGCTGTTAGTGGACATGTTTTCTGTTCAGACATTCTTCTAATCAACTGAGCCAAAGGATTATTTTTTCCAACAATCTGTCGTTTGATTTTACCGAGACAATTTTCAAACGGAAATGCTGAAATTTTAGATAAATTAATTTTTGAGTGTTCCACATCGTCTGCCAAGTGAATTAGGTTGTGATTATTCATCACTTGTGAATCTGTTCCATAATATGAAGGAAGAAGCTCAAAAAACTTCTTCAATAATTGTCTTGCATAGTTGACTTTGGTAGTGCATAGTTCAGGATCACAAAGTATTCTACACGCAACTACTAATAGTAGAAAATGATGATACATATTTTTAGAAAGGCATTTACGTAGCACCAAAGCACCACAGTAATGCAAAAAGAAACGAAACTGTGTTGCCTTCCAGTTACTTAGCGCATCTAATTCAAACTTTTTTCTTTGAAACTCTTTAGGCAAAAATCTAGTAAATATTTTTAAGGTAGAATTTAAAAGAATTTTTTTTGGACGAGAAATTTTGCATCTACGATCAACTCTTTTTGTCCCGAGCAGTTTATGTAATATCCATTTCATTACTCCCAAGTATAGCAAATGCATTGAATCTAAGAATACTGATTTTACAGGGTCAAAGTGTGGTATACTTAATAAAGGTGATCTTTCTCCCAGATGGTGTTCAGCTTGTCGTTGTTTAATAAAACTTTTTTTAGTGCGTCGTTTAGAATTTACACTGGGATATACTCTCCTTTTGTTTTTAGTCTTGCCTTTAATTTCACATCGCTCGCAAGCATAAAAGCCTCCATGACCTTTACACTGCTTAAGAAATGATCTTGCAGGTGTATCACAAGTAAATCCAATAATGTCTACTTTGAATATACGAGTTTCAATCGTCACTCCATTCTGAACCAACATTTTTATTTCTTCAACAAAATCTTCAAAAAACTCATTTACACTTTTTGGTTTAGCATCACCACTGTAAACAGACACAATAAATGGTTTTGATTCGTATTCACTATGTATGATAAGACCCAAAATAGGCCAGAACTGTTCATTTGAATTATTAAACAATGGCAAACCATCCACGTTAAATAATAAACGTATACTGTCATCTAGATATTCATCAGTTATTATTTCTTTCAAACTTTCTTCAACACCAAAGTACACATAAGAGCAGTTAGTGTTCTTTGAACTAATCATAATCTTAATGTTTTTATTTGATTTTGTTTTTAATAAACCAACTGATGATTTTGGTAAGCTATAAAAATGATCAGTCCATAACACCTCTAATAAGCCATCTATTGCTTCAACTGTAAGGTTATTTCTAAACTTCACAGCCCAACCTTGCAATCTGTCAAGGAAAGTAGTGACTGTAGCATTTATATTTTGACTGTCACCTCCTTGACAAGAGGCTCCATCTGAGTTAGATGATTCTTCTAATGACAGAGAAGACACAGAACATTCGTCATAATTTGGTGATTGGTTAGTATTCTCAAAAGAGGAATCGGTCAAGTGATCATCAACATCATCTTTAAAAAATAAATATGTCGAAGAATCTGGATTTTCTATTGGCATATTTGGATATGGTTCAACAATGCCTGATTCATTACTTGATACTACTGATTCTTAAACAGCGGAACGTTTCAATTGGCGATGTTTTTTTACTCTATTATATGAAGACATTTTCTTATTCTTCTTAGCTAATGAATATAATTTTAACCTGATTTATGAAGCACAGTTATTTATTGCATACCTATGACATTTTATAACAGCTGCAACCATCCAATAAAATAAAAAACAAAAAAAAAAAATTCTAATTATTTACATAGGTACATTTTCAAACAATTTCTATTTTTGCTAAGACCTATTTCAATATTAAATAGGTATTATTCATAATTTGGAAGAAAAATATAACAAAATTGATGAAAATATTTTTTTTATTATTAATCGTTAGGTAGGTACTACCCAATCGTTAAAAATATTAAAATGGTTTAGGTAAGTACTTAGTTATTTTCAAATGTTTGGTTAATAATGATACTAAACCTATCACATGAATACTATAGGTATACCTAAGACATCATTTATTTTTTTTTTTTTAACAGTTTTCAACTGAGTATTATTATGTTTATGAACTTTGTTGTTTTTTATTTATTGTTATTAGATGGTACCTAGGTATAATAGTTATGAGAAATTATGAAAGTTACTAACCAAATGTAATATGCTTAAGCAAAATGTATGAGCATAATATAATCTTAATATAATATAGCATGACGTCTAAAAATAATTAAACAATAAAAAACAGAACCAACTTTATATTAACAGAGTGTTCTTCTCCAATTCCATAAATAAATATTTATATACCTACTACATATTTAATATTCATAGTAGGTATATCACCTATTATTATATATTTTTTTTAAATTCAAATTTCATAGAATTAATTAATATTGGTCTCAAATAATAATAATAAGACTGATCAAAAGATTTATTGGCATAGTTAACAGGAAAATCATAATATTTCTTAATTCTCTTTAATTGCATAAGTTTATATAGTGATTGTCTAATTTAACATTTTTAAATAAATGCATAATTACTATTTTTTAGTATAAGTAGGTACCCTGTAATAAATAAATTCCCTGTTGTTTTGATTTATAGATCCTCTAACAGTAGGTACATTTATTTAGACAAATTCTAACAATGTTATTTTGGTTAACTATTATAGTGCATTTAGTTATCACGAAGACCAACCCATACTAATATACTATATTGAAAATTATATTGATAAA
This sequence comes from Myzus persicae, assembly GCF_001856785.1. Lineage (NCBI taxonomy): Eukaryota > Metazoa > Arthropoda > Insecta > Hemiptera > Aphididae > Myzus > Myzus persicae. The sequence continues at coordinate 6,138 of NW_019100739.1, forward strand.
GTGCATAGTAAATTATTATTCTCATTGTATATTTTTGTACAATATAATTAACTTTGAGTAACTTGTAAGTTATGAAGCGAAGCTTCCCTAATAAGTTGTTAATATGTCAATTTCAGCTTAAATTGATATCAAATATCTATTACTCCTAAGTATCGAATTCTTTCACTTTATTAATAATTGTACATGGGGCCCTATTCTTGAATCGAAGTGATAATTTATCACGTGTGATATTCTTTAATTATCACATGAAAATTGAAATTATCGTTTTTTGATATTCTTGAATGAATTATTGATAATTTAATTTGATAATTAAAACGATAAATTATCCCTACCTATTTCACTGGTGAAATTGATTATCACTGTTACCTATTATTTGAGTTGTATATACTTGTATTATTATTTTCTATTCTATCACCCATTTTCTTGGTCGTTATTGACTTTTTAGTGTAATTTATCGTGATCTCGTTACTTACTCGTGATTTTTTTTATAATTGATATAAAAATCTACAAGAGTATGGATGAGTTTTATATAGCTGCATTAGAAAACTTAGAACGGCAAGAAAATGCAGTAAATTACCGAAAGCTTAGTCACAGTGAACGATTTGATGCTTTTTTATTACCAGATTATATTTTTATAAACAATTATAGACTGACAAAAGATTTAGTAAGATATGTCATAAACATATTAACTCCTCATATGACAGAAGCAACAAGGACATCTGCCTTAAATATACAGACTAAAGTAAGTACTTACTTAAATAATGATCCCTATAAATATTATTGTTATTTATTAGTTTATTTCATATTAGGTATTCATAGCTTTGAATTTCTTTGCAACTGGTTCCTACCAACTTCCCGTTGGGAACAGTAATTTAGCGATTGTTTCCCAGCCAACTGTTTCAAGAGCGATAGATGAAGTAGTTAATGCTTTGAATCAACCAGAAATTTTCAAATATTGGGTAAAATACCCATCAACATTAATAGAACTACGACAAACAAGAGAAAAGTAAAATAAATAGATTCATATATTTTAAGACATGATAGGTATATTTTAGAAAATATATTTCAATGGTTTATTATAGATTTAATACAAAATACAATTTTCCTGGAATAGTGGGAATTATAGATTGTACACATATTGGAATATTTCCTCCCAAAACCGATGATCCTGTTTATCCTGAGTACATTTATGTAAATAGGAAGAACTATCATAGCATAAATGTTCAGCTAGTAAGAATATAGATTAACAATATTATATTATTTTAAATTTAAAGATACTACTATAAGTAGTATTTTATAATCTATGACAACTTTTTTTTAAAGGTCTGTGATTCCGACATGAAAATAATAAATGTTTCAGCATTATTTCCTGGGAGTGTAAATGATGCTTATATATGGAACAACTCTCTACTTGAACCTACACTCAGGAGAATATATAATCATAATCCTGAAGGATTTTATCTTTTAGGTATGTCCTTAAATTAATATTCCATTTCAATATTAACTATTGAGTGTTATTTTTAACACCACAATTTGCTTCAAACTACACATTTGTCATATTGTACTGCACTTGTTTGCTCTAAAATATTCTCTAGGCAACACATCTTATTTGCATTTAATTAGCCTAAAAGAAATTAATATGTTTTCAGGAGATTCCGGCTATCCTTTGAGGCCTTGGCTAATGACGCCCTTAATGCAATATCAACCAAATACTCCTGAAGAAAGATACAATCGTAGATTCAAACATGTTAGAAGCTTGATTGAAAGATGTATTGGTCTTTTGAAAATGCGTTTTCGGCATGTTAATATTATCATTATTATACATTTATTTATTTATATTTATTAAAACTTCTAAATATTTAAAAATAGGTGCTTGTTGAAACACAGAATACTACATTATTCTCCAGTTAAAGCTTGTAAAATAGTAAATGCTTGCACTGTTTTACACAATATATGTATTGAGAATAATGTACAATTTCAAAATGATGAAGATGGTAATGTGGAAGAAATTGACTTAGGAATATTTGGAGTCGATGACAATGAAAGACAAGATATACAAGGCTTAAATGAAGATTTAGTAGCTGGTAGAAGGATGCAGCACCGTGTTATAAGATACTTTGCTTAGAAATATACCTAATTTCAATTACCTATATTGTATTAAATATGTATGCACAACTTTAAAAAAAATATAAGATCAATAAATACTTATGACATAAACATATATTAATATATTTATTTGTATTACCTATACTACAGTCTTTTGTATCTAATATATATATAAAATAAAAACATAAAACAAAACAATAGGTATGAAAAGACATCATAAAATACTAATTAATAATAATAAAAAAAGTGAATTTTATATAGTAGGAATGTATAAGCCCACTAATAAATACATAATAATATCGTATTGACTTGTAGTTTGATATAGGTAAGATAACAACTCTTTTGTAGAATATATAATTAAATAAAAAAATAAAACAAAACAATAAGTATGAAAACCCTTAATGAAATAGTAAAAAGTGAATTATACATAGTAGGAATATATGAGCCAACTAATAAATACATAATAATATCTTATTGACTTATAGTTTGATATAGGTAAGATAACAGTCTTTTGTAGAATATATAATAAAATAAAAAAATAAAACAAAACAATAGGTATGAAAAGACTTCATAAAATACTAATTAATAATAATAAAAAAAGTATGATTTAGATTAAAAAATGAGCAGTAATAGAAGCAATACTTTTCAAATCACCCTGAATTTGTTCTAAGACGGAAGTTTGTTTTTCATATGAGAATACTTGTCTAGATAATAGTTCGGTCTGTTTTTCAAGTAAAGAAAGTTTTTTATCATAATATCTTTTCTTTATTAACAGTTTTTCTCTTCCTATATCTGCCAATTTTTCAGTAGCAGTTACACTCTTTTGCAATCTTATAGCTGCATTAGACCGATGTTTTTGGAATTTTTTTGAATGTTTTTCAGTTAAAACAGAAGTTGAGATATTATCGATTTTATTGACGGAATTATCAAGGTCTTTTAAATCTAGAAAATATTATAATATCTGTATGTAACAAATTATTTTCCAATACTATTTTTAGTTGTTTTATTATTACCTAATTTGTTTTCTTTGTTAAATGGTAGTATTAAAGAGTGATTAATATCTTCAACTACTTCATCTGTTTCAAAATGTTGGGTATCAAGAACTATTTCATCACCCTCTAAAAAATATATTAAAAGGGCCTTATATTAAAAGTGAACTACAGATTTTGATAATGTCAAAGAATAAAATGAAATAGTATTATAATAATTAACTACATATTTGTTGATTTAAATTTATCCACATCTAAAACTATAGGTAGATTTCTATCGTTTAAACCGAGGTTTAAACTATTTAAGATTTGACTAAAACCTCTGTAGTCCATCACAGGACTTATGCAAAAAAAATAGACAAGTATCATCAGAATATATGACCATCAATATTGACATCACAGATTTCATTAATAGGTATATATAATAAAAAATAATTGTACACATAATACTACCTTGTGGTGTTAGGAATAAATTACTAATATTAGAATACCTAACTATAGAACTTATAGGTAGGTAATTGTATAATATTATAAATTATAATACATTTATGGGTTTATAATATAAGTACCTACCCACCTATAATTTAATTTGTTGCAATATCTACCTAAGTAATGTTAAATAATTAATAAATTATGTACGGTTAGCTAATACCAATTTTATCATATATTATATATATATCCTATATTTTGCTCAAACAATATTGAATACCTATTTCAATTGTCTCCCCGGTTAGTCTCTAATTACCTACCTACTTAACCAAATGTATTTAGTATTTACCACGAGATTATCTGTTAAGCATTACTACTACTACTACCTACTACCTATAATATTTTTAGTAAAAACAATAGGTACTTACCGAAAATGTCTAAGAGATGCAATTATAAACAAAAAATTATAATTAAATTTGATTGAAGTAGGTATGTAAGTAGTTAATACTTAATAGTCACACTTTCACAGTTTCAACTTTCAAGTAACACGGTCCACGGTCGCAATGTCGCATTGGTTTGGCACTGTCGTCTGTCACTCACAAGACTGTTTATAGAAACCATGTGATAGTGTGAGATATAATGGAGCGGCGGCGGTCGTTCACAATAGCTTTGTTCGTTTTAAAATCTTGGTGTTAACACTATGGTGTAGAAGTGTTGTGTATGGTGTGTGGTGCGCCGATTCAAAACAAACGTTTCAGGTGTGGAAAAGTCAGCTGATTGATAAAGATAGTAAATAAATAAATGATAACGATTTTTTTTAAATTTTCAAAATTCCAATTTAGAATTTAGTTGTATTTATTCATTAACTGATTTACTTGATAGATTTAAAATTATGGATGATATTTATCTGCAGTTGTTTGATTCGTCTTCAGACGAAGATGTTTTAGAATCCGTTTGTAATGCACGTAAAGTTCCTGCAGCTGTTTATTGTGCTGCTGATGATGAAGGTAGATAATTTAAAATATAATATTCATCAGTGATTACCAAAATAAATCATTTATATTATTATTTAATTATATATTTTTGGCTATACTCAGACTTGTTTGGGGCTAGTTTTAATATTATTTCTTATTTGGTAGACTGGTAGACGTGGAAGATTATTTAGCTTACTTCATTAATTTTGTTAAATCACTTACCGAGTCTACTACTAATAGAGTGTCTAATTTTTACCTCTTTGTATGATGTAGATGATCTGGAAGATATTGTTAATATTGTACATCCTGTGATAAATGGGATTCAAAGGATTGATCGTGTAAAAATAATAAACTATTTAGAAATTCTCAAATTACAGTGACAAAGATTTCATCATGCATTTTAGGCTTACTAGATCTGTTGCCAAAGACCTTATTTGTCGATTTGAGTTAACACATTTTTACAACAATTTGAAAGGTTTGATTGATCTGTACATTTTGCTCAATAAATAGTTCTCCCATTGTTTCATGGTTGTTCATTAATTTTTATTTTTACATAACTACTTCACAGAACCTGCAGGTCGATTACCGTTTACTCCAGAGAAACATATTCTCACATTTTTATGGTTTGTTGGTCATCAAAGTTCTAGTTATAGAGATGTTGCTGATCGCTTTGGAATAACTATAAGTGGACTATTTGATGTTATAACGCGTGTTGCTGATTTTCTAATGTCATTATCACCTACTATAATTAAACATCCAAATGCAGAAGACAAACAACAAACAGCAGAACACTTTTATCAAACTAAAAAGTTCCCCAATGTAATTGGTAAGCAGTTAATATTATAACTATATAAGTGGTTGTTTAGATTCTCATATTTAAAAAAATAACTCTAATCAATTATGGTATTATATTTATTTTTGTTTTACTTCACAGGAGCCATTGATGGAACACATATACGAATTGATAGACCAGAAGTGGACCCAGATTCATATATCAATCGTAAACAATATTGTTCAATTCAGATGCAAGCACTTGTAAATGAAAAAAAAAAGTTTTTAGATGTATTTATTGGGTATCCAGGCTCAGTACATGATGCTAGAGTATTTAAGGAGTCATCATTGTTTTAGTCCTTGCCAGAATTATGTACAGGTAAATTTTATTATATTGATTATTGTTGCATTATTTTATTCAATATCTGTAAAAATGTCAAATATTAAAATTACACATAATAATTTATATATTATATTACTTATGTTGATTGCAGGTGATTATTATATTTTGGCTGATAGTGCATATCCGTTGCGCAAGGAAGTCATGGTACCATACAAAGATAATGGACACCTCACAAGAAATCAAAAAGAATTCAATAGAAAACTTAGTTCTTGTAGAATTGTTGTAGAACATGCATTTGGTGAACTTAAGCAAAGATTTCGACAACTATATTTTCTTAAATTACGAAAAGTTGAAAGAATCGTTAAAGTAATTCATTCTTGTTGTGTATTGCATAACTTAACTAGTTCTCATGAATTAGTAATGTTTGAAGATCCTCCCCAAGAAGATTTTATACCATTGACAACTGAAAATGAAGGAGATGGTTTTAATATTGAAGTTGTATATAATGATCGATATGTTAAACTTTTAAGAGATGATTTGTGTGCTAACATTTCTAACCATACATGAATACTTATTATGAAAAACACAAAACTGATTTTGAATAATAATAAAAAAGAGAATCCTTTTTTAAATACAAAAAAAAAAATAATAATACATTTACATAGGATAATACTTAATAACTGAACAGTTTTTATAATGTTTAATAAAAATAAAAACAATTGAGCCTCTTGTCAATACAAATAATTATTAATGTAAGAACATTTAGATATGAAAACTTAACAAAATAATAAAGCAACATTTTTTAAAACTTAATATAAATATAAGGAAAAATAGTTAAATATTTTAATAGCAATAAAACAATTAAGTTTCTATATAAATAGCTGTTGTGTTAACATTTCTAACCAAGCATAATTACTTATATATAAAAATAACAAAACTAATACATTAATATTATTGAATGTTTTAACAATCAGTCTTTTCTTATTTTAATATTTTAAATAATAAAAAAAAAGAGAATCCTTTTTCAAATACAACAAAAAATAACAATACATTTATAACATATAACATTACTTGTTCAGAAATAATTTCATCATATCAAGCTTTTCTTGTTTCATTTTTAATATATTTTGACGAAATATTTCTGCCTTTTCTGAGTCGTCATCATATTTTGCAAGTAATTTATTTTCAAAAGTAGAACGTTCAGTGTGTCTAGTTAATATTGTACTTTTCAATTCTTCTAATGTTTTATTACAAATTTGTAAGCCATTGGCAGTAGTTATAGTCTTCTGTCTCTTGTTACAGTTTTCACTATTAGTACTAGAACACGGAGAAGGAAAAGAGGTGGAGTCATTTAATTCTTCGCTATCTGGTACATTTAATATGTCCCTAAAATAAAAAAATTACAAATAATTAATTATAAAAATTGGTACTATTATATTACTGACATTACCTATCACAAGTATTGGTTTTTAATATATTAATTCCCATATTATCACTAGTTACAGTGGGATTAATGTTATGACGTTTCCCAAGTATAGTTTCCAATTCACTATTATTATGCAAAAAAATATATAAAATATAATTATACATATTACACTTATTACTAAAATGTCTATTTGTTTGTTTTGTAATAATTATTATCAACAAATATTTAATTAAATGAATGAAAAGTTGCAACATATCCATTATTAGATAAGTATTAAAGTAATGTTAAAAGACTATTATTTAAATATATTACAAAACTGATGAATTTATAAAAATAATAATACATACTCTTCATATGCACATATTTTTCTGCTATTCCCAGTTTGCTTGTTATGGTGCTTTGAATCAACATAGTTTCTTTTTAAGGTTTTAAATCGATTTTCAACTTGTTCTATATCAACACCATAACCTTTTGCTTGTAATTCCATTGTAATTTTTTCCCACATTTTTTTAAATGTTTTTATCTTTCTTTCCATTACCATTGGACGATATGTTTGATATAGCTCTAATAATAGTTTTGTGACAGAATTAGTCCACACATATGGGGTTTTTTTTCTTTTCTCACCTTTGTCAAAGGATAATTCATTTAGTTCATCATTCTGTTTGAGTAAAAATAATAAACTTCACTTAATTAATATTTAAAAAAATAATATAATGGGTTGTATTCATTTTACAATTAATTTTAGAGACATATTTACTTTTGTTTCAATTTCATTAGTTCTTGGAATGGTTTTAACTATAGATGTGGTTTTAGTCGTTTTAGTACTAATAAAGTAAATATCATCACCGTTTTGGTACTGTAAAGTGTCAGCTTCCCAGTCTATGACATCCAATGAAATAGTAAACATAGTTCCATCTATATTAAAAAATATTGATTAACTTTAATAATTTACTTGTTTGACTATTATTTAAATTAGTTTTTTTACAAATCATTTATACTTACCATCACATTTGCATACTACTGAACCGTCATCATCTAAAACAACACTACCTTCATTGGTACGGCATATCACACTGTTAAATACTTTCATTATACAATTTAAATAGTACTACTATTATTCTATATACTATTTATTCTGTAAATTTGGTTTTAAATTTTAAATTATTATTCTAAACAATCTAAACTAATTAGTAATTATAAACTAATTAGTAATTACGGAATTTCGTAATTTCAGCAAGTGATAAGAAAATTTATTTATGATAACATGGCTCCACACCTAAAATCCAATACGACACTTGCACTTTAGTTGGTGTGGATAGTGTACACACCAAACCCACACTATTTTAAAACAAACAGTGTGTGCGCCAGGGTTGCCACACTTTCAAATCGAATACTCGTATCAAAAAATTTAAATACTCGTACATGTCATATAAATTCTCGTACATGATAATATCATGTATAATACACACAGATATATAAAAGATATATATATATTGTTTTATATATCTGTGATAATACATGATAATACTATATTGTGATATCATTATCAATAATATCAGTGTCTAATCATCAAGATATAGCATAAATCTAAGACCGTGGCATAAAATGAGGAAAAAATGATAGTCCTTATCAAGATGGTTCTAAATGCAATAAATGTTTTTGCTCAAAACGAATATGGTGTATTGTGTAATTAACTGATCAATTTACTTAGGATGGTTTGCAAGTTTTAATAAACTAGTAACTACAGTTTAAGATACATTATAGTCAATAAAATCGTATATTGAAGGTGATAGTTAAACACACAATAAAATACAGTCAATTACCTATAGGTATTAAATAATAATGTCTTCTGTGATGTCATTAGCAACATTGGTATCAGAAGATGTGTACAGTGTATTGTGTGCCATTTTTTGGTACATACATTTAGTAGGTTCAAAGTTGACACAATTTAAACCAGATTCTCTACCACCTTTAATGCATTGCTTAGTATGTAGTAGACCACCAACGGTTTCAGTAAGCAGTCGGGATCTCAATTTGGTTTTTATGCAGTTGACACTTGAAAAAATGCGTTCACAATCTGCATTAGAATGAGGCAAGCTAATAATGTTCAGTGCAAAGTCACAAAGTTCTGTGAAACATTCTGCTTCGTTATCTAAACCTTTTTCCTTAATCTTCCACCTGTTATAAAAACATAAAATTTTTAACTTCAAGTACTAAGTAACATGTTTAAAGTACAATATACCAAAAAACATCAATTTCTTTTTCGTCCTCAATATTCTCTGGTAGTTGTGCAATACTTAATGGCAATCGCCTCCACTGATCATCAATTAATTGAATTTTTTTAACATCATTTGTTGGAACTATACAAGGCAGTAACTTAATTAATGGGACCAGGGAAGTTCCCTTGACACTCTCCCTAAAGCTCATTGATAACGCATTACTTTGTTTGAGAACCTGGAGTTTGGAAAGAATTGGATCTGCCATGTTATATCTTTTCTTCAATTATATTGTTGATGTTTGTAGAAATTTACGACATCTGAAACAGGTATAAGTTTAAACATTCTTATTATTTTATTTTATTTTTGTAGTATCTAAAGTATTCCTATAAAAATATTGATTTAACCTGTCAAAAAATTCTTTTCTCCTAGCTGATTGTGCAACAATACATGGATCATCAATATGTTCTATAACTTGAGCACCAAGATATAACTGTCTATCGGTTAATAACTTTTCTCCGTTTTTTGGATTAATTTGATCCAATGGTGTTTGCATTACATAATCTCTTTTTAAAAAGCATAAAAGAATATCTTGGTATAAACAAAATTATTTTATCATGCAAGTCGGTAATGACTACTTGTTGGGTTTGAAAATATTGATTGAATCTGCAAGTCATAAATAATTAATACATTTGTACCTACCATCAATAATAATATTAATTGATTATTAATTTCAATATAGTGTATATATAGAATATATATTTAATATACCTTGTAAATTTAGGAAGTGCCCAATCTAAAAAGTAATAATATAATTTTACAAATGGATCGTGAAGGGCAAGATAAATATGTTCTGATGATATTAAGCGATCACTAAGATATGTTTCGTTGAAGTATAACTTTAGAGCATCCCACTGCTCTAGTAATCGTTCAACAACAGAATTCAACGAAAACCATCTAGTTTGAGAAGGATGTAATATCTTATGGGGCTTAAGGTTCAAATATGTTTGAAACATTTGTAGGTTACATTGTATTTTTGAACTTGACTTTAAAAAGTTATAAATGTTTCTTGCCATGTCTTCACAAGACCTTGGAAGTTCTTTGCATGCTTCACTCGCACATAAATGTGCGGAATGACATACACATGTAATCACGTAAATGCCTTACATAATTCAAGTAAATAAAAAAATATAAATAAATAATTTTTTAATATGTAATAAATTTAATTTACCTGGGCAGTTGATTTTAAATCGTGATGCAACAGAATTATTTTCGCCCATCATCACGTTGCATCCATCCAAATCCAATCCAAATCCAATTATATTATTTTTTGATATATCAAATGATATCAAGGAATTTATTAAGCCATTATATAAGTGTTCAGCAGTGGCATTTCCTGGATTAGATGAATCATATATTTTATGCAAATCCCAAAAAACACTTTCAACGTGACCAGATTTCTCATCAAAATATCTATAAACACATTAAGTAAATTTGTTACAATATTAAATAAGTGAATAAACATCATAGTCAAATTTTATATTTATATGACATAACTTGGGTGAAATAATACACTAGTAAATATTTAATTTCTGAAGTACCTATCTATTATATGAATTAACTATAAACTAAATACATTTAATAAACAATAACCAACCTTATAACAACACATGCAGTTTTAACTGTCCCAATATCTGTTGATTCGTCGGTAAGAACACTAAATTTAGTTTTCCTTAGTGTCACAGCTAATGATTCTTTGTGTGACAATCCTATCACATTTTTAATTATAGCTGTTGATTTTGTTCTTTTCATTGCTAAATTTTTAGCAATAATTGAGTCAGGAAAACATTCTTTGAGCATTTCTGTTAGATGGTCTGTGGCTAAGAACGATATATTATGTTCCGCCACAAATGATGCTATTTTAATTTCTGCTCTTGACACTTGCAGCTTTAAATCGGAACTTATGTTTTTTGTAAAGAATGTCGAAATTGATTTTTGGGTCTTGGTACCAGAAGTTAAGGAAGCTAATAAACTTTTGTGTTTCTTACCGTTGCCGTGCCCTCTTATGTTTGTTAATTCCGCCACGAATTGTACGTTACAATATTTGCATCTAGCTTTATGAACGTCATTCTTATCAGGTAAAAGCCAATCTCTTAGTTCGTCATCTTTACACCATTCTAGACGGAATTTTTGACTGCGGTGTTTACGAGAATTTCTTGCCTGGACAATAGTATCCAAATCATCCATGTCTTCATTACCTCGTTTTGATTGACTTGATGATGACGCCATAATTTATAATGATATAATAACTCACAGAAAACACGTAACTACCTCAATTTAATAACAATTGATATCGAAAATGTTACAGAGACACTGTCACGGCAGACACGCTGAGGTCAGAGACACACACTAAATTAAATTATTATAACTACAGTAACAGTACACACTAACAAGTAACTAGTAACAATAACTGAATAACAATAACAACTTATTAATAAAACACGTTCAAAACCATTTTTTTTTCAATAACTAAGGAAAACCTCATTTGGTTTATTTTTAGATATGTATTTTCTGCCATGATAATATAAATGAACCATCAGTTGATCAGTTGTCACTTTATCAATATATTTATTTATCATGAGCATGAGCCACGGACTAAGATTTTAGTCAATATAGATCTGTATAGATGTATAGTCTGTATAATGATATAAAAATATTTTTTTTTTTGTAGAATTTGTTTATTTGTTTTTTTTTTCGAGAAATATCATTTTACCCGTATAAATTTTCGAAATACATTCATAATTAATTAATTCTCCTACAAAAGTGTACGAGAATAAATTCGTCCTCGTACCTCGTACAATGTCTACGAATTAACGTACGAGTACGAGAATTCTCGTACCAATGGCAACCCTGGTGTGCGCTGACACTTTTTCAAAACAAACGCTTCAGTGTACACTATTACTGAAAAAGTGTACACTTTTTGTCAAAACGAACAAAGCTAATGATTAACGACTCGTTGTTCGTGGGTATAGCCGTTATAGGGTTTTCCCAACTGATAAATCGTAATCAAATAACAAAATGATGTTTATTTACCAGCTATACGATAATAATATATTATTACTGTAAAAATATTATATTATACCTAATATTTTATTATATAAGGTCTATTATTAATACTTATTACTAGAGATTAGACTGCGATATGATTGATTGATTGATTGATTGTATTGTATTATTATTGTGACTTGTTTTATACACTTTAAAATGATTAAATATATGTACTACAAACATCTTCAACTTTCAAGGAAGTGGGTGAAAGCTTTGAGACTGTTCTATGTTATAGAAACGATTATAATAACATTTTTCATGATCATAGACCACTGGGCAGCGGGTACTGTCCCACTAACTTAAATACAAAATACAAATCATACAATTTTTAACGAGAAATATAATGCTTATCATTTATAATACAACCATTGATTTTAGAATAATTTATTATGAATAACAATAATATCTACACTTACCGACATTTGATAAAAAATCTACTTCACTTGACTTCAAATGCAGTTATAAATTGATTGGTTTTGATGAAATAGGTGTACTTTTCAGATTTTGCCGTATACACACAAAAATATTTAAATAAACAGTCACTACAGTAAAATATAATATAATATTATATGCACAATTTAACCAATACGGCAACATAATTTGCAAGTTATAGTATGTGCATTAATTTTTCCGACATCGATTTCGACTTTAAATAATATCAAAAGTCAACACTTAATATAAATAATACTTACCGGAGAGGTATGAATAATTAGTCCAATA
>NW_019100739.1:22983-38226 GCF_001856785.1 Myzus persicae
CCATAATAAAGCTATGTCAAGTTAAATAAAAAAATTTAAATTTAATAATTGTAAAAATATAATAATATCATAATAATATAAATTAAAAGTCATAATAACATACTTATTTATAAAAAAAATTAAAATTGAACTGTAAAAATATAATAATGTCATAATCAATCACATACCTATTTATAAAAAAAATGTAAATTTAATAATTGTAAGAATATAATATTATCATTTTCTGTATTTATATTTATTGGCTAATGTATTAACATAATCTTTAATTGTAATCTCATTATTTTTTAATTGTTTAATTTTATTTTCTATAAATAGTACTCTTTGCCTTATTGCTTTTCTAGGTACTCGTTGTTTTTCTAGACTACTTCTTATTAATATTTTGGTATCAGTTTGCATATTTTTTAAAACTTCTATAAATTTATATATATTTGGGTGAGGAGAATCAAAACATTTTTTAAATTTCGAATGGAAAGATTCGCATGCATTCGTTGTTCTTTGTGAGCTACAACTTTTTTCTGCCCACAATTCTGGAGGAAATATTGAATTTTCACTTATATATGTATCTACTAAATAGTTAGCAAATTCTATAATTTTGTGTTCGTCTGGTTGAATAGCAGACATTTCAAACGAAAAAAAATCTCCAACCTCGTGTGGTTCTAGGAAAGATAATCCAAACGTCAATGTTAAGTACTTGCCTATTTCATTATTTAGGATATAGTCTGAAGCCAAACCTAGTTCTTGTATTTTTCTCCACCAAGATTGGCCGAGATGAAATCGACAACCTCTTATTAAGGTTGTTGGCCATATTCTATTAATGGCATTATGTATTGCTTTTTCAAAATCCACGTAAATTATTTTTGGAGTAAATCCCACATTTATTTTGGTTATTTCGTGATTAATTGCTTTAAATGCTTCAAAGTAACTTAATGTTTGCTTATCTTTTAATAAAAAGAATACAAGTGGAATATAAAAACCATTATGTAATCCATGAATCGTGAATAACTGACAGAAAAATTTAGTACAATAATCAAAAGTACCATCTACGTAAAATACACTTATTTTACTAAAAAAGCTCACGTTAGATTGGCATGAAAACATAACTATCCCATTGTCAGAGTTATTAAGTAGTACAAATTGTTCGTTGTCTATAGTTTTAATTCCTATACAGTTTAAAATAGAATGAACCTCATTGATATTATTTGGTAATTGAGGGTAACTGGTTCTACGTGCATAATGCATAATGGCAAATACGCCATGTATAGCTCCGGCCCAAAAGTACAAACCACTAAAAACAAGTTTTCATTTAACATTATTATGTTAATGATACGTATTTAATTATTATTATTATTATTTTTTTTTAATTTAAAAATATCAAAATCAAAAATAAATTTGGAAACCACTGGAAAGCTCAAAAAAAATGTTAAATTAAAAGGTAACACGAATTGCGTCCGGGACGCAATTCGTTCAAAAAGGTTCGTCTACCTGTTTTGGTACGCAATTCGTGTGCACCGGGGTATATAGGTGACTCGGTGCTATAAAAATTCAATAATAATACGTTAATTCGATGTTTGTTATCGGACGTGCAAATGTTCGTATGCGGATGTTAGATTGTTTATGATTTAAGATAAAGATGCATAATGTTTTCGACCGTAAATAAAAGGTAATACTTATCTTTGGTTCAAAGATAACTGTTTCTAAAGCAGTATTCGTCACACGTGACTTACATACTTTTGAAATTTTTATTTTATCATGTGGTCCGTTGTTAAATTGTTTAAATTATTTGAGTATAATGAAGACAGTCCGTTGTCAATGCCAGTTATTGAAAAACTTCAATTATGGGGTCTTATTGCCAAAAATAATAGCCTCAAATGTAAAAATTGTCATTTTGCGAATTTGTGCCAGCACGGGGACTACGCTGATGGATTTGTTTGGCGGTACAGACTGCAGAGAGTGGTCTACAGTTAATAAAAAAAAGTGAGGTGTGACTTTAAACAGTCAACAAGGAAAGGCACGTTCTTCGAGAAATCGCATTTGTCGATTTATCGAATCGTAATGTTCCCATCTAACGAAATGAATTTTTTTTAAAAAAGGCAAAAAGATAAGTTCTTTGGCCGGGTCCGAACTCATAACAATACGCGTCACATGGCAATGATCAGAAACGTGTTTAAATTACTTATTTAACCCTACGTTAGGCGCGTGGTGGACAGATGTCACCCAGTATATTTTAAAATTAGATTATTCTTATCGAATGCAATTTACGACTTTGTTATCTCTAGTACCTCTCATTTAGACATACGTGAAACGTTTTTTGACTCATTTACCGAAGTGCTGTGGTTCGGAACTGTTATATAAATTTATTTATCGTATTGGGCGACAAGTGTCCACCACGCGACTTTCTTTGCAATAAAATATTCGGAATCTCTCAGGTAAAAATATATAATAAATAACAATATAAAATCAATAGTTGGGTAATATTTTGTTCACATTTTTATTTATTTAGTTTAATATGTCAAATAATAAAAGAATGAGACTTGAGAGGACGTTAGACGAAAATATAATTCAAAATTGGTTCCATGATTTTAGTAGTGACGAAGAATCTTTTGGAGAGGATAGTGATTCAGATGAGGATATTGTACTTAGAAGTGATCACGATACCAATTCTGAAGAAGAGGCAACTGATTACGAGATAGACGAGGTCCGTGAAAATGCCGATAATTTTTACATAGGAAAAGATGGAAAAACAAAGTGGTGTAAAATAAAACCTCCTGTAAATGTCCGTACACGTGCACATAATATTATAACCCATCTTCCTGGCCCTAGAAGGGAAGTACGTGGAAAAAAGTCTCAAATTGAAATTTTAAAATTATTTATTGACGATAATATTACTAGAATTATAACGCATTGTACAAATATTTATATTGAATCAATCCGTGACAAATTTCAGCGAAGTCGAGACGCGAGGCTTACATGCGTAACAGAAATTAGAACCTTTATTGGACTATTATACCAAATAGGATCATTTAGGTGCTCCCGTAAAAATATACATCAACTTTGGGACAATTCAAAAGGAAATGGAATGGAGTCATGTTATTTAACTATGAGTGAAAAGAGATTTCGTTTTCTTGTAAGATGTTTACGGTTTGATTATGTGCATGATCGAGCGGTTCGTAAACAATTTGACAAATTAGCTTCTATTAGAGATATTTTTACATTGATGGTTGATAATTTTCAAAAATATTACTGCCCCAGTGAATATGTGACCATAGACGAGCAGCTATTAGCTTTTCGAGGAAAATGTCCATTTAGGCAATATATTCCGAGTAAACCGGCCAAAATATGGCATAAAAACATTTGCCCTAGTTGATCCTAGAACTGTCTATACTTTAAATTTAGAGACCTATCTCGGTGTACAACCCGACGGACCATACAAAATTAGTAATGCTTCTCAAGATGTAGTTTTGCGATTAGTTGAACCTATTTTTGGAACAAATAGTAATATTACGGGTGACAACTGGTTTACCAGTATGCCTTTGATTATCAGTTTGAAAGAAAAAAAACTTACATATGTAGGTAGAGTTCTTAAAATAAACGAGAAATTCCAAAAGAATTTTACCAAACAAACAACGAGTTGAAACGTCTTCAGTATTTGGATTCCAAAAAGAATGTACATTGGTTTCATATTGTCCGAAAAAAAATAAAACGGTTTTAGCAATCTCGTCTATGCATCACGATGATGCAATAGACGAAGAAACAGGTGACAAAAAAAAACCAGATATAATTACATTCTATAATAGGACTAAAACTGGTGTTGATTTGGTTGATCAATATTGTCAAAATTATAATGTAGCACGTAACACAAAACGCTGGGAAATGGTTATATTTTATAATCTTTTGAACGTGGCTGCAATAAATGCACTATGTATTTATAAAGCTAATAAATAATAATAACGGAAAATATAAAAGTAAAAAGAATCGATTTTTTACAAGACTTGTCGTGGGAACTAATAAAACCACAAATTCAATTTAGATCTACAATACAAACACTTCCAATTGAACTTCGAAGACGTGCCAAAATTCTGTTAGGAGAAAAGGATACGGTAGCTATAGAGACAGAAAGACCAGATGGATCCAGAGGTCTATGTTATGATTGTGGACGAGCGCGTGATAAAACTACCAGAAGGTGGTGTTGTAAATGTAATAAGTGGATGTGCGGTGACCATTTAAAAGACATATGTAAAAATTGTGTACTATAAAAAAAAAATGTATAAGCTATTTATATCTTTCTAATCACAAGTAATAAAATAATTATAAATAAATAATGTAAATTTTGACGTTTAATAATAAAAACAGTAATAAATTATAAATATTTATAATTGAAATCAATAAATTATTTATGGTTGACAACTGTCCCCCACGCGCCCAACCACATAAAAAATGTCGACGCGCCTAAAGTAGGGTTAACTAAATTGCCGAAAAACTCAAATTTGAAAATGTTATACCTCAAAAACTATTGATTTCCGCCAAATTATTATTAAACCATCGTTTTTAAAACTGATTTACATAGGTTTCGAAAAAAAAAGTGAAAACTTCGGGTGGACTCTAAACTAGATTTGTTCCTTTTTTTGTTCCAAGATCTATGGAAGTTATATAATAACTAAATTACACTCTATCTATAGAAAAAGTTCAATCAAACTTTATACTAAAGGATTTTGATCAAAAGGGACTATTTTAGGAAATAGTACCTCAAGAGAAAAAGATAGTAGGAAATAGGAAATTTTGCAGAAAATGATATATTTTTTGCAGAAATAGACAGTTTTGAAAAATAAAATACTTCTTAGCAAAAAAAAATATAAATTATTGATGTATGATATTACAATTTTCTATTGAACTTTAAACTAATATATCTTTATTTTATGAATAAATATTTAAAACTTTTTATGATTTAAAAAAAATGTCATCACTTCTCTCTCAAAAAAAATATATACATACAATTATTGGGTTAATACAATGTTAACTAACCTACAATGTTTTTTAATATTCAAATAAATATTTAACTAACTTGAATATTATTACTTATTATAAATATAATACAAATATGTTAACATTCATCTTCATCATAATAAGCTGTACCTTCAGGGTTTTCATTATCACGAACAATATGATTAGCAGTACCTATCTTGCATCACATCATTATAAAATTGTTTTGCATCTTCAGGTATACAAAAAATATTTTAATAAACTAGCTACATCCTTTTTTTTGCTGGTTTTAGGTGACTTGTTTTTGGTAAAACTTCTAAATTATTTTCAAATAATTTAGGATTATATTTCCTCTTTAAAATGTCTGCTCGAACAGGTGTATCTGTATAAGATGGTGTTATACCAAACGTGTGTAACCCTTTCACGTAAGAAAATACCTTTTGTTCTGTAGTTTTAAAACCTAAAACTGATTTTGTTTTTCTTGTTGTTGCATTTTTAAAATTGTACATCAAAAAGTCTTGGCCATAGACATGAACTGAGGTTTCTTCTTTAAAAACATCATAATACTCACTAGGTGACACAATATTTTCTTTTTTCCTAAGCTTTTGTAGAGCTTTTGTGCTCTATTCGTCCAAACACTCCAAACATCCTATCCTGAGGCATGTAACTATGGCCTCGAACTGGAAATATGTGATCAATGTTATTAAACACAGAAGATTTATAATTTATATAGTATATAATGTAGTTATCATAAACTTATTTTTGTTCTGAGCAGAACAAGAATCTGAGAACTAATTTAAAGTTTCAGGATACTGATCTGGGGACATGGTTTGCTTTATTTTAACTTCCAAATAGTTTAAAAAAAGAAATTAATGCTGAACATATTTCATTAGGTCCCCTGCCGCTTTCAGTTTCTAGCCACGTATAGGTGTGACAAGTATTTTTATTTTCCATACCCTCTGAATTTATTACAAATGTTATGTTATAAAGCCAAACTTGACGACAGTAAAAAACATCAGTTACACTGAGTTTGGGTGAAGGCTGAGTCTGCATCATGTCAAAAAAGACTGAAACTACTTTTTCTTTATTTTCAGCCATCTTCATAAAAAACAATTTTGATTTTTTTTGTGAATTTGTAAATCAGTTTTAATTTCTTCATTTTTTTCTTGTTACTTTTCTTGAACCAAAATACATAAATTGTTTAGAATTGTATTCTTATTTTAAGATATAGTTATGTAAACACTATGTAATATACCTATATAATTGTTAAATAAATTATTTTTTATTTAACCTTCCAGCGGGCGCGCTGTTGTAAATAATACAACAGTTTTATATTTATTTGTTTATTCAACTTTTATTCTATTTTTATCTTATCGGCGGTCATGGGTATTCCTCTGTAATGTTATTATCTACGTTTTAGACTATTGTTTCAGTTCACTTTATTGCAGGCAATCGACGAAGTACTTATAGTGTTGTCACAAAATACAACACGCGCCATTCCGTGTACCTACGCCAAACATAAAACGCGTCGTTCGTTGTATCTGACTTATTTTGTCATTTTTATTTTTGTGTGGTAATAAGAACAAAAATATGTAAGTATTGTTTTATATCACTATGCAATATATAATTATAATATATACATTTTAATTTTTTTTATAATATGTTTCTTTTATTATTTGTATACGTTTTGGTACGTACTAATAATCGATATTATTTATACTATGTCTTAGGTCGGATCATATGACAGTTGAGCAAATTCAAAGTTTACTGCAAGACATTTCAACTGAAATAGACTGTGTTGATGACCAAGAGAGTGATAGTGATCTAAGCATCGAAGATGTGGAGGTAAGTGACCACGAAAGCAATTCTGAACAAGATTTTTCAGACAATGAATCAGATCTAGATACTAGTTTGGGGGACAGTACATTCTATATAGGAAAAGATAAAATAACTAAATGGCAACAAAAAGAGTTTACAACTTCAAAAATTAGGCAACATAATATAATAAACGTGGTTCCCGGTCCAAAGGAGTGTGCTAGAAATATCGTTAGTGAGATAGATGCATTTCTAAAAATAATTGATCTTGACATGATTGACGAAATAGTAACGTGCACTAATATGTATATTAGTAATATGAGACAACGAGTTCAATACTCTAGACCCCGAGACTGCTTAGATACTTCAAGATGTGAAATACTGGCTTATTTTGGACTTTTATTTTTGATTGGTATAAAGAAAGCTCATCATGCTAATGTAAAAGAATTATGGTCGGCGGATGGTTCTGGTATAGAAATAACTAGGGCACTATGAGCTACAAAAGATTTTTGTTTTTGTGTCGCTGCCTCAGATTTGACGATCGCGAAACTAGAGCTGAAAGACGGGTGATTGATAAACTGGCTCCTATTCGTACTACGTTTGACCTTTTCTTGAAAAATATCAATCAGAATTATAATTTGAGTGAATATACTACTATTGATGAAATGTTACACCCATTTCGTGGTCGGTGTCAATGGATACAGTATATCCCAAGTAAACCGGCCAAATATGGCATCAAAATGTTTGCATTATGTGATGCAAAAACATTTTACACGAGTAAAATAGAGATTTATGTTGGAAAACAACCACCTGGTACGTATGAGGTTTCTAATTCACCAATTGATATCGTGAAACGATTAGTAACACCCATCGAAAACTCTAAACGAAATCTTACCACTGACAACTGGTATACCAGTATTCCACTTGCAGATTACTTATTACAAAAAAAAATTACTCTAACTGGAACTTTGAAAAAAAAACAAGCGAGAAATACCTACAGAATTTTTACCAGATAAAAAAAAAGAAGTTGGTTCGAGCGTGTTCGGGTTTCAAAAAAATAAAACATTAGTGTCATACGTACCACGAAAAAACAAGGCAGTTATTTTGCTTTCAACTATGCACCATGATTCAAAAATTGATGTAGAAACTCGTAAACCAGAAATAATTATGGATTATAATTGTACCAAAGATGGAGTTGATACAGTAGATAAAATGTGTGCGGCATATTCAGTCTCTAGAATTACAAAAAGGTGGCCACTTGTAATTTTTTATTCTTTGATGAATATTGCTGGAATAAATGCTCAGGTACTGTTTTCATACTATAAACATAACAATGCCCCTAAAATAAGAAGATTATTTTTGAAAACATTGGCATTTGATCTAATGAAGGAACATCTTGCTTCTCGAGCTCAAATCTCAAGTTTACCATCGGACATATCATCTTTTTTGAAAATAAAATATGCTGTTCCAAGTACATCAGATGTTTCTACAACCCCCCCTTCAAAACGAGGAACTTGCTTCGAATGTGGGAGAAAAAAAAATGCGGCTACATCTATGAAGTGCACCTAGTGTATGCGATTTATATGTAAGCTCCATTCAAAAAAAATTATTATTTGTGAAAAGTGTTCTAATAACGATGACAATGACAATTCTGAATAATTTTCTACTGTAAACAAATACTAAAAATAATTTTAATTTTTTATGTAATAATAATAAGATGTATTGATTTTTAATAGAATATAATTATAATAGTATTTAAATAAAAACAACTTTGTGAACGTACCTATTGTTTATTTCATTATTAGATGTAATATGTACGACTATCACAGCATATTAGGACTGTTGAAAAATTTACAACGCGCGAACACTCTTGTTTCAAATAATGGCGCGTCCACTGGAAGGTTAAACTAAATACTTACAGACTTATAAAATATATTTATTTTAATATAGAACAAGTAAATTTAATTGAAATATTTTAATAAGTTATTTTGAACAACTTAACTGTCATTAGTGAAGTATAACAATAGCAAAAACATATTTGTATTTCTTAATCGAGTCGTGTGTCAATTGTGAACTGTTTTATAATATCCACAGAGTACAGACCAGTAAACCACAGACCACAGTGGCATAGTACAACAGAAATCAGATTATCAGAATACAATAATATAATTACCAATTTATAATAAATTGCTGATATAACATTATAACGCGTGTGGCTAAGGCTACACACGAATTGCGTCCCGAAATAAAAAATTTGATAAGCGGGTACACGAATTGCGTCCGGCATTATCTAATCTACTACATGAATTGCGTCCGGTTTTGTTTAAACGATTGCATGAACGATAAACGTACTGTAAAGCCTATAATAATTTTAGTTCGATTTCGATCGTGTTGTTGGTGTAAACGTTTGTGTAACCTTCATTATCTGTTAAATAAAACTTAAACTCTAAAAACACAATAAAATGACTTCGGTGATTTTAAGCGAAAAAAATAAAACATTATTTAATATTGATGGATACAAATTTCGGTATCATAAAACATTAAATTAAATAATGAAAATGAGATTATCGAACGTGCATAATATATTAACGATCATAATCATATTAAAGATTCTGTTGAAGTATTTAATAGACAACAGTTAAGTAATAATTTAAAGAGAAAGGCTGTAGAAGAACTTTATGATAAACCATCAAAACTTATTCATGGAGCTTTATCAAATGACATTCCAACATTGACAACTTATGATTTAACCTTGATTCGTAATAATATACACCACGCTCGGTCATCGACAATTCCAAAACTTCCAGATAACTTACCTGATTTACACAATATTTTATTGAATGAAAATATTCAGACTAACAGAGATGAAAATTTTTTATTAATGAATAAAAACGAAAATAATATAATCATTTTTTCAACTATTACTAATTTAAATTTTTTAAGTGAAGTTGATACAATATTTGTGGATGGAACTTTTAAAAGTTGCCCAAAATAATGTTTTTACGTTGGGACGCAATTCGGGTAGTTGTTAAATATGGTTGGGACGCAATTCGTGTAGTCGTTAAATATCTTTGGGACGCAATTCATGTGGAAAAGGGATTTCGGGACGCAATTCATGTGCAGCGGTGGCTAAAATGCTTATAGTAGATAATAGATATTACTGATAATAGTATTAGCAGCTAAATAGCAATCTATATATGTTGCAGTTGCTACTCGCTAAAATACTATTACAAATAAATACTAATATACTAAAGGAAATAACAGCTATTACAATAATCTAAATAGTAAATAGCAAATAGCAATATCAGTTAAGTAATAGCAGTTTAGCAATAGCAGTAGTACTGTATAGAGCACGGCGCGCTATCATAAATATCATCAGGGTAGGCAACAGGGAAAAATATCAACAAAACAAAATGCTTTTATAATTTTTGATTAGCAGGCTGCTATTGCTAATGTAAAATAGCAGTGCAAATTACACTGCTACTGCTATTTCTTACCATCACTATGCTACTTGCTAGGTGCGGGGCTGCGCTAACAAGTTTGTTCTTATGTTAGAGTAATAGTGTATTTACTATTTAATATTTTTCCGTCTCATGTAAACTTACATGCCAAAACCGCCACTGGTTTACAGTATATCGTGAAATACGGCGATCGGCGTGTGCGATTCGTTGTTCGTTCAACGATCCACCCAGTACTGCCAGATTTGTAAAATTAACTATCGCCAAATCAAGATACGAAAAACGCAATTTACCGCCAAAATCATTAACAAAAAAAAAAAAATCATTTTCTTCATAATTTTGTACTCTGTACGGCGTTATTACACGCAACTATAAAATATCAACTTCAACACAATTTGTACATTATTTGTCATAAATATAAAATTTTAGCTATGGTTGAAAATATGAATGAATAAATTTGTTCTTCTATAGATACCTAATCTGTAAGTTATTGGTGTGCAGAATTATATAAGATTTTATAAATAAGTTAATACAAAATACACAATACTACCTGAATCAAATGTTATATTATATGGTCATCATTTTTAAATGTTTAAATAACAATATGTATTGCTTACTAAATGTATAAATAATATTATAACTTTAATCTTTCCTCAGAATAAATAAACATAATAGTAATAGTAAAAATAGTAGTAAAAGAGTAACATTTCATAATACAACAAATATAAATAAAAAACTTTCATAAAGGTACAGCACTATTTAATTACATGGTACCTTCAAATTAACAACAACAGTTTTATTGTTTACAAATGGTTTAGACTAGCTTAAAACAATATGAGTATCAATTTTTAAATATTTAAATAACAATGTTTATTGTTTAATATATGGATAAATAATATTATAACTTGTATCTTTCATTAGAATGCCTAATTAAACATAATATAGTAATAGGCAAAATATTAATAAAAGAGCAACATTTTAATCATAAAAATCAGGCAAACAAACTTCATTAAACAAATTAATTAAATCACCATCAAGTACAGTATTATTATCATCATGACTATCGTTTGATTCATCAAGTTAGGTTTAGGATACATAAGTCCTGAGTTAAATTTTTTATACATGACATTTGTTGGAGTGAACATGGTACAACAATGTTTAATAGAAATTAAATGACACCTTATTCTCAATAATGATTGACAAACCAATGATGAAAAACCTCTAACATTGGTATAGAAATCCTATTACGAGATTTAGTTTTTATAGAGTTCATAATTGAGAAAGTTCTTTCAACTATGGCATTACTGGAAGGTAAAACAAGAATTTTTAGTACAAATTCAGACAATTGTCTGAAAACAAAAGTGCCCCCTGCATCTTGGTGTGTATAAACTTCAGCCTAAAAATGATAGCTGTCAAAAATTTTATCTTTAGCTAAATATGATGTCCAATTCACAGTTACTAATTTATCCCACTGAATAGATAACAACTCAAGTTCAGCTGGCTTAAGGAATATATTAATAAAAGGTAACTCAATAAAGCTTGGATGTAAGAAAAGTTAAGTTTAAGTGGTTGAATTCGTTTCGTATAGGTCTTATAGTTAATAAAAAAAGATAGGTGATATTGTCTTGTAACATTTCGTTTATAACTCTTGCCGTATAATATTTTTCTTTATTAATGACGGTGGAGAAATGAGTTTTTAGTTCAAGCCAATTCTCTAATATAGAATTAACCACATATCTACGCGCCAGCCATCTAGTACCGGATAACTGTTTAAACTGGTGTAACTTTTTATTGGATGAATTAAGAGATCAAACGTGGCTTTATACTCAAATCGTCTAAGTGGGCTTATATGAAACCAGTTATATATTTCTCTACAAAGAAAATCTATGTTACTAGGCAATTGTTCAGTGGCCTTTGACAATGCATTATTGAGGGAATGGCAGATACATCTAACAATTTGTAAGTTAGGACTTTTTTGTTTTAGGAGTGTATCTAAAGAGGGAGTGATGTTTGCCACATAAATTATTTGCTAAATCTGTACCAATACCTACCAAGTTACTTATATCCAAACTAATATCTTTAAGATAATTACAAACATGATTATTGAGAACTTCAACTGTACATTTATCTACTTCGATTATACTCAAAAATTCAATTTTTACACTTAAGTTTTTTGTACTGAAATATTTCACACATAAGCATAAATACTTAATTACAGAAACATCGTTTGATTCATCAACAATTAAAGGAAATGGAGTTGTACCTATATCCAAAATGAGTTCTTCTAGTAATGATGGTGATATCACATTTTTGATTAATGTTGAGCGAATTTAATTCGATGTAATTTTAAATTACTTGGAAGTGAATTATTTTTTTCCCCAAGAACCTTAAGTATTTCTCCAAGATGAACTATACTTTTGATAGAAGTATAAGTTGCAATATACAGGGACAACTTTAAATCTAACGCTTATTGTTCATTGGTAATTATAATTGTATACTTGTATTTCTTAAAACGGTTTGATTGTTCTGTTGAGGATTAAGTTTTTTCATTTTTTCACAGTGCATTTTTGTACTTGCATGTCTTTGTAAATCCGTCAAATGGGCTCTAAGGAATAACCGACAAATCTTACAAAATGCTTCACCAATTTTATTTGCATTTGCATCTCTTAACCATCCTAAAGTATTATACATTAATATTTACTTATACAGGCATATTAGTTTATATTTAAATTTAAAATTACAATTAAACAAATGTTTTACCTTTAGCCCAATTCTCTGATTCCCAACATAGTCGATATTTTTTAAATTTCTCTGTCTTGCCCATGATTTGAAATTATTTAAGGTCTTAAAACTTCGAACTTCGATCCATGGATAATGGATACGTTTAACACGAGTTAACTGTATACGACTAATGATAATCATTAATTTCCATCACAGTCACTCGATTATATTATAAACTGGAGCAGCCAGTAGTTTGGGTTTTGGGTAAGTGATTGCGATGGCCGGAGGAACAGGACTAGTTAATTAAAAAAAAAAGCTAATTTATTTCGTTAAATTAATATAATTTGGCCAGGGTAAGAAATCTCCACTTCAAATAGCAAATCGCCAACTTTTTCGCCACCCGCCAAAAGTCGAATATCTCCGCCAAACGTCCCGGAAAACCGGGACTGTCACCAGTTTTTGACTTTGTGTCCCGGTGTCCCGAAAAATGTTTTCGGGACGCCTATATGTCCCGGTTTTAGGAAAAAATTAAAATAATTGAAATCAAGAGTCAATATTTTAATGTTAAAGATAACGAATAATTGATAAATCCATAGGCTAAATAAAATAATATCAGGAATATTCAAGGACAACAAACAAGCCATGTGCGCTATGCACTGTGCAGTTTACATATTTTATTTATATATTTTATCGATAATCGATACGGCCATACGGGTGATACACAGACAGACTAATGTCTTTTACATCAGTAGAACGTAGGTCGTAGGCCGTAGCCTAGATTGTTCGTTTTTATTATTTTATTCGTTACTATAATATTATGGCACCAAAAAGAAAATGTCACTTTCGTGACGAGTTTTCTGTTACTTGGAGTTTTATAAAAAAAGGAAGAAATGAATTTGAAGCATATTGCACTTTTTGCAAAAGCTATTTTCAAGTTGCCCACGGTGGAAAATCTGACATAGTCGATCATATTAAATGTAACAAACATACTTTATTTACTATTTTTCTGTCTGTCCCGGTTTTACTTGATTAAATTATGGCAACCCTAGCCAAACCATTATTGAAAATCGCCATGTCTGGCAACACTGGATCCCTGTAAGACAGCGAGACCGTCGCCGCCGGCCGGTACTTTTCTAGCACCACTTGTCACCACTTGCAAACCTTGAGCCTTTTGGCGCGGCGGTAGAGTTGACAAAGTCGCGCTGTCGTAACCCGCGGTGGTGGTTGGTAAGAGCATAGACCGCTTGCTGCGGTGCCTGTACTTTGTACTGGCTGCCGTTGCGTACCGAGTCAGCAAACTAAAAAAAAGTTGAAATATAACTTTTCAATTCATATTTTTAAGGCATTTTGCATTATAGTGCGGTCGACGAAAATTAGGCCGCGATCGTCACGCGCCAGGGGGTATACAGTCAATACCTGTGATACTAAGACTTTTTTTGGTTATGAAGTAGTCCGCAAAGCGCTAGTGCAGTCCAGTGAGATTATAAGACACTCATCTACACCGTCCTTTAAGGCTAAATATTATTATTATTTATTATATAAATATAAACTCCATAAACGTTCTTAATTCTTATAGAATAAAAATATAATGATTCTTGTTGTATAGTTAAGTAGTTACGAAGGTATGTATTACATTTACACATTACATGTTAATAAGTTATTAAAATTGTCATTAGTTTTATTTATTCTATGTACACATATTATATACTAATAATTTATCTGCTATTATTCATGTTTAGTAGTTATGCCTTCAAACAAATGCTGTGTTAGTGGTTGTAGAACCAAAAAAAATGTTACGACTCATGTGTTTCCTGAAAATGACAATGACTATAAAATCTGGGATCAAAGAACTGGCAATCCAAATATTCAAATAATGGAAAAACAAAATGTTCGAAAATCTTACAGAATTTGCCATATTCATTTTGAAAAGTCTTGTGAAAGTCCAGGAACCAATAAGCTGAAATACAGATCTCTTCCATCGTTAAATCTACCTTGTAAAAATACTGTGTTGTGTGATTGTGTGTACGATTTATGTTGGTAAATGTTAAGCTTTAGAAAAGCAATGTATTTCTACTTATTTCTACTCAGTAAAATGTGGTTTCTATAGTCGGCCTAAAGGCCTATATAGTCCTATATCTGTTCCAATTTATGTTATAATTAAATTTGTGGTTTTTAATTTAATGTTATAGGTAGTGGTATAATATTTCTATTTGTACTTAGATAACCTTACAGTTTATATGTTATTTCAATTTGTGGTTTTAATTTAATGTTA
>NW_019100740.1:0-18590 GCF_001856785.1 Myzus persicae
GTTGATTAAAAGTTCAATTAATGTAATTAAAATAGTTAGATTTATTGAAAATACTTTAATTCAATTTACTTTAGGTCTTAGTACATTAAATATACCAGGTTTAAGTAACAAAATTATTCTTGCTGTAAAAAATCATGTATATAGTAGTAATATTTTTAAAGATCTAAATTGTGACAATGATGGTTTTTTAGAAAACCATAGATTAAATTTGGTAACCTTAATTTCTAAACAATATTTAAAAATTAGATTACATCACTTGTCTAATTTAAAAACAATTTGTAATGTCAGTAAACGACGTTTACTTACTAAATTAATTATTTTTAATCACCAGTAGTTACTTATTAAACTCTTATATTGCTTGTAAACTTGTATTATTTTATTACCTTATTTTATCGCTATATATTAAAATTTAACACAATATCAAAATTGTATGAATCTTGTTGAAAATCATAAAATCGATTTCATTGATAAATCAAACCTACGTGAATAATACCTACTTTTTTACTTTAAAACGTGTTGAAAAATTCTAAATAAAATAAAACTAATGGTACTTTATTCAAGTACGATTACCATTTACCAAGTTGAAAAAAGTTACCAACTTGTGTAGATTAGCAAAATTAAAACATTTTATTTATTAGTATTTTGTATTATAATAATATAGTGAATATGACTTTTTTGCCAACCAACAAAATGGCGGATGTGTGATAAGCGCCCAACAGCTGGGCTTCACCGCTAGCAATGTTAAATTCTCCGAGTACCTTATCTATAGTATAGAAGTCTGTGACATAAATACACAATACTCGTAAATATCTTTTCAATGTTTAATAATAGTACGTGATACGAAAAATTGCCGGTTACCCCCGCCACCCGCCTGGTTAAAACGGCCGTTAGCCATAGGTTCTCTTGTGTGTGTATTATTTTAGGATATATTCTTGAGAATATTATTTTTAAAGTAAATAATTTTCCCCACTCGTTATCTTATTGCATTTATTATTTCTTCAAATCAATGAACGTGATGTCGTGATAATTACGGTCTACGAAATTAAATTACACAATATTGTCATTTGTCTTAGTCTTTACTCTTTAGTTGAACGAGTACGTTAGTCGGTGAATATATTCATATATTATTTACATTAATACATTATTAATTTTATAATAAAAATGGATAAGTTTTTGGTACATCCAACCGCCAGTTCGAGTAAACGGAAATTAATCCAGTCTGATTGTGAACCCGATGATTCCGATGATCAAAATATAATTAAGATTAACACAGAAGAACCAATTGAAAACAACAATACATGTTACCTTTTTGATGGGAAACATTTTAAAATTATAAAAAGTAATAACGATACAGATAAAAAAATGTCTGCACAATGTCAATTATGTCAAAAAATAATTCAAGGGCAAAAAGGTTCCACAGGAAATTTTCTTAGTCACATTAACCCTTAACTTGGCAAGCATCAAAATATTGGAATGAAAATTTGAAAGTAGATATTTTTAAACTAATTTGGGGTCGCT
Organism: Myzus persicae; assembly: GCF_001856785.1. Lineage (NCBI taxonomy): Eukaryota > Metazoa > Arthropoda > Insecta > Hemiptera > Aphididae > Myzus > Myzus persicae. The sequence continues at coordinate 1,519 of NW_019100740.1, forward strand.
GAATTCAAATATGTTATCAAAAAAAATTTTGGACTTGAAAGTTCAAAGTTACCAATTGTATCTTAAAAGATACATTGCCAGAAACCGATATTGTAGTTCCTGTATCTTTAAGGATACATTGCCAAGATAAGGTCATTATTTTCATGTATACGTATATACCAAATAAATCAATATTTCAATTCGATTTTTCTAATTTTATTATTTTAAATTTAAATTTATAGTTTTTTTTCATCTTGATTAGTACTAGAAATAATCTATTTCTTATAATATTATTTAAAATAGATTTGAAATATTTTTATAGTTTCAATTAATAATTAAAAACTGGTGATTGAGACCATTATGGAATCGATTTATTGTGTTAAAAAATTATTCAGTTCATCCTTCTGGTTTCGACTTAATATTATAAACATTTTTGTAATATTTAAAACAATATATAAATTTAAAATTTATATTCAAATTGTCCATGTCCTCTGGAAACTTTATATATATAGTTATAAGTAATAATAATACAATTTAAAAAATATTTTAAAAATAACAAAATTAATCAAAATAAAATAACTTTTAACAGAAAATGATAAACATAATGAAAAAAACTTAATATTATAATACTACGTATTTAACTTATTTTTGTTTATGAAATATTTTAAAACAATTTCTTGTTGATGTGATGCATAGTCTTGAATCACACTTGTCATGCTAGCTCCACACTCTCGCCGAGGCGAAGCGAGGCAGCGCGAGCACGAGAGTGTAGTCGGTTCACTCGTGTCGTCTTGTCTCGCCTCGCCTCGCCTCGTACGCGCTCCGTTCGGTGTCGGTATTTTGGTCACGAGTCAAAGGACACGCGGCACGAGGCGAGGAGCACCAACTACACTCTCGAATAGTCTCGCGCGCGCGCCTTGCAACCACGTGCTTTTCATAACCGTGCTTGCAACTTGTCAGCTAGTCAGTGTAACTAACTATTATTTTTTTTGGATATTTGAATAATATTTTATTTTAAAAATGTGCGACTGGACAAACGAACTATCAATAAAATTTATGGAGAATTATCAATCTCAACCCGTTTTATGGGACCCAAAGCTCCGGGGTCATAAAGATAAGGCAAAAACAAATGATGCCTGGACCAAAATCAGTAAAGAGTTAAATAATATACCGATTGAAGAGCTGAAGAATAAAAAAAATTCAATAATGGCAACATTTCGCGGACATTTAAGAAAAAAAAAGGCGTCCATTAGATCAGGAGCTGGACAAAATGAGGTTTATCAGCCAATATGGTTTTTATTCAACCAGATCGAGAGTTTTTTAGGGAATATTAATGATTGTAACGCTACGATTAATACTGAACAGGTACGTACATTAAATAACCTAACCTAACCTAACGACTTAAATTTAAAAAGAGATAAAATTAGTTTTTTAATTAATTTTTTTTATTATAAATGTTTGATAATTACAAAATGAAGTATTTTAGTTTTAAATTAATTAAAATTATTTTGAAGTTAGTCTACTCTGTTGACTTGACCATGGTACTGCCTGTTATTAAAAAAATATGTTGTGAATTCTTCTCTTATCTGGTTTGCGCTCATTGATGATCTTCGCGGTATTTGATTTAAAGGCCTTAATGCACAATTTCCAACAACTTCGTTTCTCCATGAACCTGGTTGAATTATAGAACCAAAATTATCACATGAGTCTATCGTTCCCGGAGGAGTATATATTGATGCTGAAGTTTCGCTTCTTCTCAAAAAATTATGCAACAGTATACATGTCATGGTAATAATTGAAACTTTTTCTGGGGCTAATGAAATTGGTTTTTTAAAAATTCTGTATCTTGCCGCTAATATTCCAAACACATTTTCTACCACAACTCGGGAGCCTGATAATGTTTGGTTGAAAATACGTTGTGGTGATCCGGGTGTATGATTTCCAGGATATGGTTTCATTAGGTTCGTATCAAGAGCAAATGCTCCATCCCCTAAAAAAACGTATGGAGTGTCTTTATTTGAACCAGGTAGGGGTGATGGCATCGGTAAATTAAGGCTATCTGAACTCATTTTTTGCCACAACGATGAATTTCTAAATACACCGCCATCACTAATTCGCCCTTGACTTCCAATGTCTGCATACATGAAACGATAGTCACTACTGACCAATGCCATCAAAACAATACTAAAGGAGTTTTTATAATTATAGTGGTCCGATCCAGTATGGGCTGGGCTTTGTATAACGATATGCTTCCCATCTATCGCTCCAATACAATGGGGAAATTTTGTTCTAAACCCATTTTCTACCGCTAACCACTCTTCAGGAGAAGACGGCAACTGAAAACAAAATTTAACTGAGTTTCACGGTTCAAAATATTTCACTTATGTTTAAGCTATTTATAGGCATTCGAAATATTCTATATTTTGAAATATTTATTTTAATTTTAATGTTAGGAGTATAATTCAGGAATTATCCGTGAGATTGGAGAAAATGAAAATAGTAATGGTAATGAAACAACCTTATCAAACACCCTCAATCATGAAAACCTAATAGAAAAGCAAACCATAAGAGAAAACCAAACCTCGTCCAAACCTCGACGACGAGGTACTTCTATCGAGTTAGATGAAGCTGGAAAACAGATGAAACGGGCATTTAGTACATTAGAAAATTGTATCAATAATAGAAAAGAGGAGGACGAGTACGATTATTATGCAAAGATACTAGCAAAAAAAATACGTAAGCTACCAGAAAACGAACGTGAAGTATTCATGTATGAAGTTGATGGACTGTATATTGATTTCTTACGTCGTTCAAACAATCAATCATCAACTTCACGCTCCACAACACCAATATTTGGAAAAAATATTCAAAGCCGACCACCACCTTCATGCACCTCAACACCAATACTTGGAACAAGTATTCAAAGCCGACCACCATCTTCACTTGCTTCTTATTCTGAACCTGAAATTATAATTTCAAGTTATCCGCAAAGTGCTGAGTACTCTATTTCCAATCCTTCTTCACCTGCAGTAGTACAGCATAGAACATATTCCAATCCTTCTTCACCTGCAGTAATACAGCATAAAACATATTCTAATCCTCAGTACTCTAATCCTCTCTATTCAGAACAACTGTCCAGCCCTAGTCATGTAACTGATATAAATCTACCAACTAACTCAAACATAATAAGTCAAGCATTTTACATTGCTCATGAAGATGAAGAATATTGATTTATTAAAATGTTATTTGTTTTTTTAAAAGATACAAGTTATTTCGTTTTTTAATTATATACACAAAAAAGTTGTTTTGTTTTTTAATAAGATGTTATTTTTTTTAAAGATACAAGTTATTTCGTTTTTTAATTATATACACAAAAAAGTTGTTTTGTTTTTTAATAAAGTATAAAAAAGTTATGATTAATTTTTATTTTAAGTGATTGTTTTAAATAAATAATGTTCTCGTTATATATTATTGACTAGTTTAATTTTATTTATTTATTATTAGGAAACAATTTTACCTTTATTTCATCTTTCAGGAGGTCGTTAATTGCATTACAAACTTCAGGCACGATCTGTGAAATTAGTTGACTAGACACTTTGAATAAAAAATGCAAGCTTTTATAGCTATCTCCAGTAGCTAAGAATCTTAAAGTGATAGCAAGTCTTGTTTTGGCAGGTATCGCTTCTCTGAATTGAGTGTCGTTTTTGGATATTAAAGGTGATATTTTGTCTAATATATATTCAAAGTCCGATGAGGACATTCGTATAAAATTTTCAAATTCACCTGATGGTTCAAAAAGCAACTCTGTAAATACACGATCCATAGTTGGTCTGAAAAACAGCCGTAAATGTTAATATGTATATAATATAATGTTGTACATGTCGATAATTATCAACTTTAAAGTTTAATGTACTTACTTTGTTCTGTTTCGGTGTATTTTAGTCATCCACCATCTCCTTTTTTTCCAAGGTTTTTTAATTATTTTTTTATCATAAATATTAATATAATTATAAAATGCAAAGGCGCACAATGCTGCTGCAGCACTTGCTTCAACCACGTCCATTCTGCACGGCCAGGTACGAACAATTGAATAAAACGAGAATGTAGATGGTTGACTCGCGTCGATTCGGCGAGTGTATAGAGCTAGCGCCTCGCTTCACCTCGCCTCGTTCAACCTCGCGACGAGGCGAGCTCGCGAGAGTGTGGAGGAAGCATCACACCGACAATAGGCATATGGTCATAACGGTCAAGTCTAACGTCATCTATTGGTCGTGGTGCAATTTTTTTTTTTATCTTTATATTTTCTGATATACACATTTCTTTCGATTTTCTCCCAACTTTCGGCTTGTTTTTAGAAGACAGAGCAATCGCAATATTTATTCTAAATTCTTTCAGGCGCATAACCTTTTTTTCTTTTAGTTCCACGCAGTCCTTACGATATTGGAGCCAAGCATTATTAACACATACATCCAGCAATTGGGAAAAAATATTTAAGTACCACTTATGTGTTTTCATGTTCGTGCGATAAATTGCAATAAGCATATCAGCGAGGTTAGGTGTTGTTATCTTTATCTTTATCCAGATGATTTTTTTGTTATCTGTTCCTAACACTGGTCGTTAATGTACTATTATACCATAAACATATACTATATCCACGTGGACCGTGCGCTGTGTCGACCATAGTTTTTTTCTTTTAATTACTATATAAAAGATTTAAGTGGAATATTTTTTTCATTTCCACTGCAGTAACACGCAGTCATTACTACAACGTAGTCACTGCGATAATTATACCCATCGTTGTTACTATTTCACTCGGTGGAGAATAATTTTTTTTAACAATAAACCATCATAATATTTGTTTATAAAGATATTTATTTGTTAATTACTTTTATTTTTATTTTGAGGTGCGTCCGAGATCTCGAGATATTTCTAAACATCATCTCGTCTTTGGGCAACGATTAATTCGTTTCGCTATCGTTATATCAGTTGGACAGTTTATATACACGCCTCACAACATTAAAAGTAAAAATAATAGCGCATCGTTAATATCTTTACGTATTTTCATTCCAAAAGGCCCAAAGCCAACTTTAACGAGCATACGACACACATAATATTATGCTTGGTTAAACACTTTTCTTCAAACTCGTTCTGTTCAGTCGACCGCGACGTACGCACATAATAATATTCTGTATATAAATCGTATTATAGATAGTAACTATACTAACTATGATGTAATAATATTTTACCTACACAAGATACCATCTCCGTAGCCCGCTCGCATCTTATAATTATAATTGTTATTGTCTGTAATGATTCTAATAAAATATAGCCAGTCGGATAATTACATCGCAAAGCAAATTAAAAAAAAAAAATGTTTATTTTGCGTGCCTGGTCCCAGGGTGGTCCACGCGGTAATTAAAATGATATTACAATATTGTTACTATTATAAATATGTATGATGGGAAAAATAAATTAGAACTCGGCAACCATTTTAAACGGACATATGGATGAAATAAAATCTCCAGAGAAACCTTTTTGTTTTAAACCGTCGTCGATAGAGATGTCTCGCGTAGGTCTGTATTTTTCGTTCCGAAAACCACCCTATAGGAAAAGACCCCGGAAAAAAATTAAATACAGTTCAACGATTTTGTTGATAGTTTCCGTATGGATAAGTACGGGTTGTCGAGGCTGTGATCTAACCATTTTGTCTACCTACTCGGGTTACAAGCGTAAACAAATAAAGTTATATATAGATGTAATGTATAATGATAAATTATCAAACAAAATATTTACATTTTATTTTTACTCACTAATTGACCTAACCTTTTTATTACGTGGATAAACTATTAACACTCCAAACTATTAAAGGTATATATGTCGCATCCATTTAGTGAAACCGCTCATTTCATGAAGTGGACATCCACTTCATGAAATGTATCCATTTAGTGAAAATGACTTTTTACTACACCATATGGACAATTTTTTAACCTCTTCATGAAGTGGATGAAATTCGTTTTATCCACATTGTGTAAAATTACTATTATGCATGAGTATTTTTGGTATTGGGTAATTGTACGGTTTACACTAGGTAATTGGGTTTTAAATAAATATAAAAGTCGTTTGTTATAATCTGTAACTCGTACATTGTATAAACTAGTTCGTCAGTCGATCTGGTAATTTCAAGATAAAATATAAAATGATTGTACGGATATATAGTAATATACAGATAAAGATACAAATAGCGTATGATCCCGTTGACAATTGTCTGCCAGTCTGTCTTATACCTGCAGTTGTTGTACTAATACGTTATTTTATAAAATAATAAAATATGGAAAAAGTATTATTTTATGAAAAGCTAAAAGAATATTATGTTACGAAGCCAAAGAAAAAACCTTTTAGTCAAGAGGAACAAATGCAAATGATCACCGAGATTGAAGCTGCTAAAACTAAAACGTAAGAATTTATTTAATTAAATAAATACCATAATATCAACATTACAAAATATGAGAGAAGAGAAATAACACGAATGAAATTTATTAAACGTATGTGCGCTATAATTATATATATAAAAAATTAAATATCCATATAATTGTATATTTATTGTGTAAATTAATAATATAATGTAACTTATATATAGCGTATGTAATAATATTGTGAATAATATTATCAAACTTTTAGGTAAGAATTTTTTTTGATATTTTTAATGTATTTTTTAAAGTGATCACATACATAAAATAAAACTGAATACATTCTTACGCTCATACGCCCAGCTCAGATTCTAAAACATAATATCTATGTAATTTTTTATAATTATTATACTAGTATTTAATTACTTGGACGTTAAAAAATATGCTTAATTGAATTGATAAAAATTATTAATTCAATTATACATTTTTTTTGTCTTAAGATGTACGAAAACACGCTGAGAGTATTATTTACTCGCAACATATACAGTATTTAAAGTTGCGGGCCAAAATTTTTTGATATACAAACCTACTGAAAATGAAGAAAATATTAGGTAATACAATGACAATAATGTTTCATAAAAAAATATAATTTTTAATAACTTAAATTTTATTTATAGGTATATTGGTATATTGTAAGCTATGAAGATTTATATGACAAAATAAAGAGCTTTCATATAAATACTGGGCCTGGTGGAAATGTCAAACTTCGAATGGCAATACAAAAAGAATACTACATTCCGAGACCAGCTATCGAAATTTTTTTAACAGTATGTCAAACTTGTAGCTGTAAGAAGGCAATGAACCGCAAACTCGTTATATTAAACCTATTACATCAAATGATTTTAACGAAAGAGGACAAGTGGACCTTATTGATTTTCAGTCTGTTCCAGATGGAGAGTATAAATGGATACTTAACTATCAGGATCACAATACAAAATTTATATCCCTCCGTCCTATGGAAAGTAAAAGGGCTATAGAAGTCAGTACTCATTTGCTAAGTATTTTTCTAACATTTGGAGCGCCAAGTATTTTACAAAGTGATAATGGCCGAGAGTTTGTCAACTGTGTAATCGATGAATTAAAACAACTTTGGCCGGAGTGTGTTATTATACATGGACGTCCAAGGCATCCTCAGAGTCAAGGGAGTATTGAGCGGGCCAATCAAGACGTTGAACATATGTTAAGAGCATGGATGCAAGACAATGTGTCCCAGAGATGGTCAATCGGTCTTCAATTTGTTCAGTGGCAAAAAAATTGTTCATTTCACCGTACTATTGGTAGAAGCCAATATAAAGCATTATTTAGAAATGACCCAAAAGTTGGATTGACAAGTACAAGACTTCCAAATAATTTTGTACAAACTATTACGACTGAAGAAGAAATTGAAGAAATTGAGGAGATTTTACAATGTTCAACGGTTAATTATACATGTGGTATATGTAAAATTGAAATAAATGAAGTGGAAAATCAAGATGAAGCTGATGTGGATATGAAATACAGCAGCAGTAAAGCATGGGGGCTTATCAAGAAACCCAAAACACGCATATCAGCAGTAACAGCAAATCAAGTGGCACATCAACTACTTATAAATGGTAGGACAAATAAAAAAAAAATAAAAAAAAAAAAAAGAACCATAGATACATATCAGAGGGAAAACAATGTGAGGGGGAATCAATACTGAGAGACTATTTTTCACCACTAGAACTCCAAACCGCCATTGATAAGCTGAAAAATAGGAAAGCAGCGGGAGTAGACGATATTTGTACAGAACAAATAAAGAACTTGGGGCCGATTGCCAAAAAGTGGCTCCTAGACCTTTTCAACAATATCAAAAACACAGAACAAATTCCCAAAATCTGGAGGAAATCAAAAATCATAGCACTTCTAAAACCAGGAAAAACCCCGGACGATCTAAAAAACTTCCGACCCATCTCCCTCCTCTGCCACACCTACAAATTATATGAGAAATTAATCCTGAACAGGCTAAAAATTTTCATAGATGATAAACTCATTAAAGAGCAAGGCGGTTTCAGACCAGGGAGGTCCTGTACTGGACAAATATTGGGACTCACCCAACATATAGAGAACGGCTATGAGAAAAAAAAAATAACTGGAGTAGTATTTATAGACCTGACGGCGGCATACGACACAGTGAACCATAACCTTCTGATCTCTAAGATCAAGGATCTAACTAAGGATAATACACTTGCCAGGACAATAAACACCCTCCTCCGTAACAGACGATACTGTGTGGAACTTGAAGGAAAGGTTAGTAGATGGAGAATTCAGAAAAATGGCCTCCCACAAGGTAGTGTATTGGCACCCACACTTTTTAACATATACACTAATGACCAGCCGATACTTACCCAGGCCGGTGTCAAACATTTCATATATGCTGATGATACAGCCCTAGCCGTCCAAGGTGACACTTTCCAAGATGTTGAAAGTACACTAGAAGAATCACTCAGGGTATTGTCTGATTACTACGATGAAAATTTCCTTAAACCGAACCCATCTAAAACACAAGTATGTGCTTTTCATCTTAAAAACAGAGAGGCAGACCGAACTCTGGAAATCGAATGGCGAGATACCAAACTAAATAACTCGGCACATCCCACATACCTAGGCGTTATGTTAGACAGATCCCTTACGTATAAACACCATTGTGAGAAAACCAAGCTAAAAATTGCTACAAGGAACAACATACTCCGGAAACTCACAGGCTCTACGTGGGGGGCCAACGCACATACATTACGTGTATCTGCGCTGTCACTATGTTTCTCTGCTGGGGAATATGCCAGTCCTGTGTGGAGTAGGTCCGCTCACACAAAACAAATAGATACCATTCTGAATGAATCCTGCCGCTTAGTAACAGGTTGCCTTAAGAGTACTCCACTTCCCAAAATTTACCAACTCGCTGGTATCGCCCCACCAAACATCCGCCGGGAGGTCGCAGCAGACTGGGAAAGAACCAAAGCAGAAACTGACATTCGACACCCACTACATAACCAAACTACACCTAATTTCAGACTTAAATCCAGAAAGAGCTTCCTAAAAACGACAAAACTGCTAAATAAACACCCTGAAGAGGTACGAAGAGAAAGGTGGAAACTCTCTCTCTCCAAGGAAAATAATAAGCTAGAGTCCGAACCAGCAGAACTACTGCCAGCAGGTTACGAATTAGACTGGCCAACCTGGAGATCCCTTAATAGACTCAGAGTAGGTGTAGGCAGAGCTAAAAACAACCTAAAGAAATGGGGCATGCGAGTGTGGTATGGAACAAAACATGGAACATCTACTGAACTGCCAAAGCTGCCCATTCTCATGTACGAAAGAAGATCTCCTGTATGCAAATCCAAATGCTATCGGAGTAGCAAGATTTTGGTCAAGGGTTATCTAAAGCTAAAACAAAAACAAACATTGAAATCAGACAACTATGTTACCATAAACTACAATAAATTCCATTTATATCACTAATTATATCTGTTAACCAATAATTGCATCCTTCTATTTTTATTTTATTAATATTTATATTTATATCCATATGGACTCTGAATTGTATATATTCATATTTATTTTATATATTTTTAGTTATCTATGATTTTTTACCATTTGTTTGTAATCATCTAATTGTGGTTGTATGATTCGAAAAAAAAAAAAAAAAATTATATTATATATAATAATACAAATATAGATTATTTACATTGTAAATATAATTTATTCTGTATCTGATAAATACGCGAAGTCATCATCATCGTCGTCGTCCGAGTCGGTATCGCATGGTCAGGGTGCATGGTTGATTTTCAGCAGTTATGGATTCATCGACCTTATTATCCAATTCCCAGGATTTTTCCTCCTCTTTAACGACATGGCCGATAAAATTTTTCCACATCTCTGGAGTTACTTTGTTAACCCCTTCGTTCATTAGTATTTTAACATCTTGTAATTTAAAAGTTTTATTATGATCTCTAACATGTTTTTTTACAGCAGCCCATGCGAGCTCAATTGGGTTAAGCTCGCAATGGTAAGAAGGTAACCTGAGTACAATTTTATCGTTAGTCTTTACCATTTCATCAATGACATATTTGTTGTACATTGGTTTTATTTTATCTACTTCCTCTAACAATTCTGGAATTATCATTGTGGTATCAACTTCCACCCCTTTACTTTGAAGCCACGTGATGATGTCTCCTTTTTTCCAATTTGTCGTTGGGCATTTCTCCATTTTTACAGAATGGTAAGGCGCGTTGTCCATCACGATAACAGCGTTGTCTTTGAGACTGGGCAAAACACCTTCCAACCAATCACGAAAAGAGTTCCCATTCATCTCATCGTGATAATCTGCCGTATTTTTTTTAGACTCGAAACATAAAAGACCTCCGGGAACAAATCCATCTTGGGAACCTATATGGCAAACAATCAACCGTTTTCCCTTGCCGGTAGGATTTACTGCTCCAGTGGAAAGTCCCTCAGAAGAAGCCATATAAGCTGATGTCACTGTCTTGTCGAACCACACTTTACTATTAACATCTTCGGCGTTCACCCACGTTTCATCCAAATAGTAAATAGGCCGACCTTCCTCGCGATATCGCTTGATTTCCCTTAAATATATTCTCCGCCAAAGAATAATTTCTAATTTTTCTATTAAAGCACTATGACGTCCTCGCTTGATATAAACAAAATCCATGGATTTCAATAATCTGAACAGTGATATGCGAGAAAAATCTGGTAGATCCCTTTCTTCGTTTACGGCGACAAGAACCTTGTCCAACGTCGGCATATCACGGTTGTGCTAAAACTGATGTACTAATCTTCTAATAGCATATTTATCAAATTCGTCAATTTTTTCGAATATTGTTTTTCTTATTTTTGTTTTGTTCGGCGAACAAACGGTTTTTGTTCGTCGGTACTGCAAAATTGTATTGTAAATAGTTGATTGGCCGATTCCGAGATCGATCGAGAGTATTTTTTTCAGGTGAACCATTTTATAATCTGGATTTTGAAGCATTTTGGCTTTATAAGCATTAATGATCATCATTTTTTGACCAGAAGAAACAAACTAAAAAAAAAATTGAAAAAAACCTTTTCATTTTAAAACGAATACAATATTATAATCAGTCTTTTTAAGTATTTAAATATTTTTTCAGTCGATCCAAATGTTTTCATTACTTTTTGTATTTAAAAATTAAAAAAAGTTGAGAGTTAGTCTAATAGGTAGTATTTTATAAGCGTCTCAAGTTAAAATTTCGAGGATATCCATAAAAATCGCGAAAATTTGCATTTTTTTTTTTAAATTAGGAAATTTCTAAAAAATTTCTATTCAAATCTAAGATAATAAATAGTGTTTGAGGGTTCATGAAACTTTTAAAGTGTATATAATATTTTATACACTTAATTAATTTTTCAAATGCAGTGTTTTGTTAAAAAATTATTAGAATATTATTGTATACGAAAAACGATTCTAAGCGGTCTGTCAGCATAAGATATTTTATTTTCTATTATATTTATATTGCCACTATATAGTGATACAGTAGCCAGAGAATTGAATTCAAATTTACAAAACACATTGCATTTTTTTAAAATTCTGACTTACAACAAGTCACGAAGGTTAAGAAGTATTGTATTACATTTTCAAGTTTTTTGACCGACTGAAACATTTTTATAGGCAGAAATAAAAAAAAAACCGAAAATGTATTAATATGCTTATAATTAGCTCTAAAAATATTTTGAATATTGTATGGTGTTTAAAATTTAATTGTATAAACATTCGGTAAAAATGTCATGTATCTACGGGGTCATTATTTCTTTTGTTACACCAACAATTTTAATTGATTTTACAATGATGTGTTTTTTTTTTAATTTTTAATTTTTTGTGCCTGTATTACTAATGTAGTCGAAATAATGGCTTGGTTTCCAACTAATTTGACTTGTTTTGAGCTGTTTACAGACATTTCAGTTTTAAATTTGTTTAGTTTTTTGTCAATAAAAATGTCAATGTAATTTTATTCGTTGGGTCAAAGAGCTTGAAAATGTAATATAAATAAGGCTCATAATATATTGTAACAATGGCATATGAAAAATATTAAATGTACATTTTTTTATAAGCATTTAAATTTTGAATTTTGACAAAAAACATAGAATAATGAAAACATGCAAATTATTTTGAGTTAAAAATTCATAAGAATTTTCTTTTTAAATATAAGATTTGAAAATGTGATACAAAATTGCACATAACTTTTTCTACGCTTATCAAAAAAAGCTCATAAAAATTTATTTTAAACATTTTTTTTTAGATAAAGGTATGACAAATTTTGTATTATATTTTAAAATCTTAGTTTTTAAAACAAAAATTTTTATGAATTTCTAACTCAATACAATTTGCAAATTTTCATCATTTTTACGTGTTTTGGTAAGATTCAAACTTTAAACATTTATTAAAAAAAATGGTAACTACGGATGTTTAATATTTTTCATCTGCCTTAGAAACAGTATATTAGAAGCCTTCTATTAAATTTTCAAGATTTTTTACGCAACAAATAACAGTTTATTGATATTTATAAAATGGAAAACTAAAAAAATTGGAAACTGAAAATGTCCGTAAACAGCTCAAAATAAGTCCAGGGACAAAAAGCCTGGTAAGAAAAAAGTTGAACAATAATCCCGATTCATTTTTTGATACCCGGACAAAAAGTCCGAGCACATTTTTACTGTAAGTCCGAAAGTAAAAATTGTCTATTAAATTAAATTTTTTAATATAACATACTGCAATTACCACCCTTACCCAATAATATCATGTTTTAATAAAATTGTGTTTATATAATTATTGTACATTTTTTATTAGAAATTTGAAATTATATAGCTGAAACATGGGTATAAAATGGAAAGTGGGATAATCCCATTTTGTCCACCAAAAATTCGATGACAACAGTCTACAGTAGGTACCTAATTAGTTATATTATAATAAAATTATAAATGCAAATTCAATAGACAATTTTGTATTTTCGGACTTTTGTTCGACAGTAAAAATGTGCTCGGACTTCTTGTCCGACTATCAAAAAATGAATCCGAACCTATGGTCATAGATTCGTTTTTGAGTTACGTATATTATTTAATGTCATACAATAGATGAAATTTTTTTTACATTTAACTTTTTTTTTTTTTTTTTTTTTTTTTTGTGATAAACAATCTATACCTTAGGGGCACAATAAGTTTATATGGTTAGAGTAATTTACAACATGATACGCTTGACGTGAGAAGTCATCCACTAATGACACTCGATTGATTGATTTTTTTTTTTTTTATATTTTTGAATAATTAGTTAAACAACTGATGCTCAGTCTTTGAATTAGTTGAGGGGAGGGGGGTGAACAAGTAGGTCACGACACCATTTACGTTTTAAACGTCTGGGTGGGTTTCCAGGAATGGAATGGACTGCAAGATTACGTATTAGCGGGTTGCTATTTGAGGAAAGACGATTGTGGAAGCGTTGGTAATGAGCTATAGCTTCTTCATGTACCAGTTTTATTTTTAGATCAGTGTGTATAGTGTGATTTGAGACGTAAGGAGGAGCGTTTAGAAGTTTCCTGAGTGCTATGTTTTGAAAAGTTTGTATTTTGTTTAAGTTTGATTTTTTTGCATTACCCCATAACTGTATGCCATAAGTCCAGACTGGTTTGATTAAAGATTTGTATATGAGCAGTTTTGAGTTGATATTAGTGAATTTGTTATTGTTAATAAATGTTTTAAGAAGGCGTAAACGAGAGTTTAAGTTTGTCCGTTTAGACTTAATATGGTGGGCCCAGGTTAATCTACGATCTAAAGTTAGTCCAAGATATTTAACTGTTTGAGAGCTTGGAATAGGGATGCCATGAATGGAGACAGCTGGGCAGAGAGAAGGTCTAAGGGTAAAAGTACAATGCATGGATTTGGACTGGTTTATTTTCAACCGCCAGTTGGTGTACCATTCTTCCATGAGGGAGAGGTGATTTTGAAGCTGGTGGGAGGCAATAACCGGGTCATTATTTATTGAGATTATTGCTTTATCGTCAGCATAGTCGGCGACTAGCGTATTCGGGGAGGTTGGTTGATCAGAGGCGTAGATGTTGTAGAGCACAGGCGAAAGGATTCCACCTTGTGGAACGCCTGCCGATATTTTGGCTATACTGGAGAGGGTTTTACCTAAACGAGTACTGAAATATCTGTCAGAAAGATATGATTTAATTATCAGGAAGTATACAGGATGTAAAAATTTTTTCAATTTGAAAAGGAGCCCATGGTGCCAGACCCTATCAAATGCTTGCGAGATATCAAGAAAAACGCAAGTGCAATATAATTTTTTTCTAATGTATAAGAAATTGCATCTACAACTCTATGAACTTGGTGGATTGTTGAGTGGGTAGCACGAAATCCAAACTGAGAGTTGGGAAGTATGGAATTTAAAGTTAGGCATGGTAGAATTCGTTTAAGTAAAAGTCTTTCAAGGATTTTAGCGAAGAAAGGTAACAGACTAATGGGGCGGTAAGAGGAGATGGAGTCAGGAGGTTTATTGGGTTTTGGAACAAGAATAATAATCGAAAATTTCCAGAGGGAAGGAAAATATGAGAGCCTGAGAACAGAGTTAAATAAATGTGTGAGGTGGATGATCGCTTTTTTTGGCAGGCATCTGGCAACTTCAGCAGTAATGTGATCAAACCCGGGAGATTTTTTGAGAGGGTATTTATCAATAGCATATTTAACTTAATTCGGAGTGAAGTGTTTGACAGGGAGAGCAACTGGCAGTGGGGAGTTTAGAAACTCTTCCACAGAATTGATGTTATTTGGAGAGGCAATATCAGGGTGAGGTTGGAAAATTTCAGATAGGTGGAGTTTAAACAATTCGGCTTTATCTGCATCAGATATAGCAAAGCTGCCATCGTTTTTTTTTATTGGGACGTTAGGGGCTTTAGTTTTGCATGCATTTTTTGTTGCTTTCCAAAGACTACCATCATTTGCAGAGAGATTAGTTAGTAAGCTTTCAAAAGATTTGTTTTAAGTCTAGCTAACAATTTTTTTAAATGGTTGGCTAATTTATTGTATTTTTGCTTGTCACATTTAACTTTTAATAAAATAAATGTATTACTTAGTATAATAAGTTAGATGGACAATAGGTAATCGGAAAAAAAATCCCCAGGAAAAAAAATCCCCCGGCTAACAACCTCGGAAGAAAAATCCCCGACCCTAGGAAAAAAAATCCCCAGACTACAATATTACTCACAACCACATGCAAATGGTAGAATAAATATTTTTTAAATGTTAATTAGTATCTATAATTAATATTTAGTTATAAATAAGTATATTATTTTAGTTATATTAAAAAATTATATATTATTCATAATATTTTGTACTTAACAAATAGTAAAGTAAAATATAGTATACAAAAATCTTATACAAAATATAGATAATAATAATAATAATAATATTTATTGTTTGATAATTATTTTATTATGATTATAATTATTATTATTATTACCATCTATATTTCGTATAATATGTTTGTATACCTACTATATATACCTACTAAATATTTTTATATGTTATGTTTTTACTGTGAATAGGTGACACAGAACAATCATAATAGTAACATTTTAAGTTTTGAAAACGTAATATTTTATTTCGGGGATTTAATTTTTACAGAATTATACCAACATAAATTGTGTATTAATATAGTAATATAAAATTGTATTGTTAATTTTTTGAAAATTGTTTATAGTTATTTATTTATATTATTATTATTACCTATATTTTGAATAATATTTTTGTATAATATGTTTTTAACTGTATTATTTGACGTATCAATCATTCGAAATATGCTTATTATATGCTATACCTATTTGTGAAGTTGTTAAGTTAGTTAATTTGAATTACACATAATATATTGTCGTAATTGAAAACAAAATATTATTTATAAATTATAATATATAATTTTTTTAACAAAGTAATATAATATAATATATACGTATTTGTAATTAAATATTAATTATAGATACTAATTAACGTTTAAAAAATATTTGTTCAACCATTTGCTTGTGGTTGTGCGTAATATTGTAGTCTGGGTATTTTTTTTCCTGGTTTGTTCGTCGGGGGATTTTTTTCCCGGGGATTTTTTTCCGGGATTCGTTAGGGGACACTATGATACCACCATGTTGTTGTATGTTAAACTAATTATAAATAACAAAAACACTTTAATATATTTTTTTTTTAACAAAATGTACGGTAATCAACTATTATTTTAAAAAATTAAAAAAATTGTTTTTTTTCCGTGTTCTTTTTTCTGTTGTTCTTTTTTCCTTGGTCTTTTTTTACGGGATTCTTCTAAAACATAGTTATCGTATATCGAGTTAAAGACAGCCGTGCAGCAGCAGCTGCTAAATACTATTGTATGTTTCGATTTCCAGAATTTATACCAACACCGACATTGCATATCTAAACAGTTGTAGTTGTTAACTTGTAATTTGTATTCTGTTCTGGGGCTTGGAGGGGCTTCAGCCCCCCCAGAATTTCTTAAAGTCCCTCCAAATTTCTTGGGTAAATGTATGTCAGTATGTGCCTCATTTTTCTATTAATTTTTTTAGGACTCCAGCCCCCCCC
>NW_019100740.1:20596-31569 GCF_001856785.1 Myzus persicae
TAAGGTCAGTTGGGGTAACTGCGACGTGGCATTGTAAAGTTCATCTTTGGCAACTTATTTTCACTGTAATATTTAATCAAAGAATATAATGATGATTTCAATTTATTCAGAATATTGTAAAGATTATAAATTTGAGGTTAAAATTTAATTTCCAACAGTTTTTATATTTTTTTTTATTTTTTTTTTTAAAATTTTGAAGTGTCGCACTTACCCCAAGCAGTGGGGTAAGTGCGTTTTCGGTGTCTGAAAAATAGTAAAAATGCTTTAATTGTATCATAGGGGAAGTGCATACAATTACATACAATCACCTACAGTTCAGTGTTTTCAGAGTGAAAAAATTCTGAACGGTAAAAAAATGACAGAACATTAAAGATCTTTTTAAATTTGTGTATTAATTAGACTATCATTAATTACATACAAACACTTTCAAGTTATATGGAATTTATTTAAATACTAACATTAAACTTGATTTGTATAAGTAAATAAGCAATACAACAATATAAAACTCTTTCCTTTTTATTTAAATAACCAATCAACAAAGTTATAGTTAGATTATAAAAAAACTTAATATTTATCAACATAACAGTTAAACAAGTAGTACTTAATAAAAACAAGTATTTATAGAATAAAATATAAAACCTTTTGTAATCAGACTTTGAGTTACTTTTTCAAGATACTTACATACATAAATAATAATTATAGGTAACCACCAACTTAATTTTTCAGACTTAGTTACTTAACACTAATTAACTTAATATTAACAACATAACTTTAAAACATAACGATTAAGTAAGTAATTATTCAAAATTTAATCAGTCTTTAAGTTACTTTTTCAGATTATATTGACTGAAAGTGATTCCAAAAACGAGTTGACCCCTTCTTCCAATTGTTGGTTTTGGTAGACTACATATAATATCAGATTCTGAAACTTCATCTATATCATCGGCAATAGGATATACAAAAGTAGTAGAATGTATATTCTCAGACTTCAGTTTGACAAATTTTATTTTATGCTTACCATCAAAGACTTCTTTTATAATACCTACATAATGTAATGATTTTGCAGATTTTCCTTCAAGCTTATATTTAATTAAAACCCAATCATCAACACAATTTTTTGTGCGAAACATATATCCTTCTTCTGCTAAATCCTCTTCTTCTCTTTCCAATTCATTTAATAAATCACTGATTTCAGACACTCCACTGACAAAACTTATATTTAAGTTTTCATTAGGTTGATTCAAATTTATATCTATAACGTCTTGAATCTCTTCTTCATTTACAACTTCTTCATTGACAACTTCTTCAGACTGTTTTTTTTTCTTGTTGTTTTTTGGTTTGCCCTTTTCTTGTTCTTTTGCTTTTAAAATATTTATAACTTCTTCAGAAGTAATAACTGTAGCTCCGCTAGTTACCTGCTTTCTGGTAGTTTTCTCTACGGCAACTTGCTTCATAGAAATCAATAATAGCTCCTCAAACGATTTACTATTATTTAATATTTCTGTTTCTGCATTTTTTTCAGTTGACGTTGAAGCTTGATTTGAGTTGAAATTGTTATTGCTGGCAATACATGTTGATGTTGAAGCTTCATTATAGATAACTAAGTCATTATACATTTCGGTTGTTGAAGTTTGATCATCAGTAGTTTGGTTATTTTCTTGGGTGTTACTAACTTCCCACCTACTTAGACTTATAGGGTCAAATTTAGATTTATCAACTGCATTTCGGTTAAAGGGATAAATCCCTGCTTTTCTAAACCCATTTTCTATTATTTTTGTGTCTAATTGTGCCCAAATACTGCATATAATTCTCGAGAGATCTTGTTTGGGAAGCTTTTGACCTTGATGACTTCGGTTCCATGAACATAATCGTTGATCCCATACTGTTTTAATTGATTTAAAAACTGATAAGTCCATTGGTTGTAACAAGTGACTTGAATGTGGTGGCAACAATATAATTGTAACATTGTTGTTTCTAGCAATTTCAACTAATTTTAAATCTACATGAGATGAGTGTCCGTCATATATGAGTAGAATAGGGTTAGCAGGCGATGGATTAGTTGTCTTTAAAAAGCTTTTTTCAAAATAATTTACAAATACCTCTCGTTCCATCCACCCATTGGACGTGGCAGCATATGTAGTGTCTGGGAATTCAGACTGTTGTGTAATCCACCTGTCCCAAATATTTTTGCCTTTAAATATTATCAAAGGGGGCCCTTTTTTACCATCTGCGCTACAAGCCATTAAAACAGATGTATTGTCACGCCCAGAGCCATGTGTTGTTCGGGTACTAGGTTGACCAATCGGTCCCACTGTTTTGGTTTTAGATGGGTCTAAACAAAACGATGTCTCATCAAGATTCCAGATTCGATCTGGTCTATTCACTATACCAAGATCAGTCATTGTTTCCCATAACAAATCAAAATAATTGTAAATTATGAATGGATCACAAGCTTTTTTTCGAGCATTTTCTACAACTTGGGGTTTTTTTAATGATAATTTGTGTCGAGAAGAATACCCTATCCACCAATCATGACCTGGATATCCACCTTTAAATGGAGTAACTAAGTTATTATCATTGACATAATTACCAACTAATGTCAAAACTTCGGTTCGACTTAATCCATGGCCATACTTTTCCATAATGGTTAATGATTGAGCCAAACTTTTTTCAACAGCAGGTGATAAGGCAGTATTTCTACCTTTAGTTGTAGACTTCATTCCACGTCGTTTATTTATATGATCGTAAAGCGTCGTTCTTGGTATCCGGTATAATCTGGCAGCAAAGCTGACGGTCATTTGTTTGCTTGTGATTGCATTTGTAGCTTGTAACAGTTGTTCTTTGGTATATGCATCACCCTTTTTGGTTTTTCTAACGTAAGATCTAACCATTTTACCCTAAAAAATATTCAAAATTTAAATTACATTTAATAATAAATGTTTAAATATTACAATGGGTAAGTGCGACATGTCATGTTGCACTTACCCGCAGACAATTGTCGCACTTTCCCCGTCATTCATTTTACAAGGGGAAAGTGCGTAATCGCACTTAAATAAAATTCATTGACAACTATACAAATTTTAACACTTAAATCATAATCTACACATAAAATGATATAACCTACCTTAGTTTAAGACAGCAAATTTTTAAAAAAACTGCCTTAAAAAAAAATGGCAAACGAACGTCTTCTTTGAAAAATACAAGTGAAATTTATATTCTGAAAGTAAAGATTGATAACACGATAACGAAATATAATACAGTGTGACCAATTATGTACATATATTACATGGACGTTGTACAACAATTTCATTATTGACAGTCTTTCATAAACTTAATATATACTCCGTAATATCTGGATTCGCACTTACCCCAAATCTGCACTTACCCCAACTGACCTTACCTTCTACACAATTTGAAAATGTTTACGTGCTAATGCACAAAATGTAAGGTATTCTATTTTTTTTTTTGTATATCAAAAATGAAACAATTCTACAATTCATTATTTTTCATGTTTGGAATTTTATTTTATTAGATATATGTTATAACAATACACATAAACATTTAATATTCACAAAAAGAAAATGATATGTGTGAAATTATTATTTGTATTATTATTAATATGAAAATAAACCAAATAGGTAAAATTTTTTATGCATAATGGACGATTCCCTTTTGTTTTATAAAATTTTTTTTTGGTATTTGATTTGCTCGTTTGGTTGCCACAAATGTCAACTAAATTGTTATTTTGTTTTATTTGTTTTACTATCTTTTTGGCGCCACTAAAACGATGCGCCCGGTGAATAATGCCCAATACATATTTATACATACTCATAGTATGTTATAGCATGGAATTCCACAAGTGGCTTGCCCCACTGAAATGCTCAAAAGAGCCGACTATCGGCGTGCACCGACGAAGGCGCTCGAAGGTGGTCTCTAGAATGGGGGTATGCGCAAACGCGGACGAAAATCGGTCGGCGGACTGATTATTCTCTCGTGGAATGGACTGTAGTATTTATACTCTTATTATTATTTATATTATATTAAAAAAATAAATATAAAATATTTGGCGGGCATTTGAAATTTTTGGGAGGGCTTAGCCCCTAAAGCCCCACTTATTTGCGCATATAGTCTTAAGGTTTAAAACCTTACAATTTAAAAAAAATTGAATAAATCATAAACATTTAAAACTTGGGAAAACTGGGGAACTTTTACCGAGCTGTTTTTATAGCCAGAAGTGCAACCCACTATGCAACACTTTTTCACCGTGGTATATATAATTATATAATTCTTGGTTCATACAATAAATAAGAAATTGCTCATGAAAACTTTACACACGAACACTGAACAGTAAACAGCAGTACAGCACTACAGCAGTAATATTTTACTTATCTATGAGCACTAACATCTAACATGAAAACAACTATAATAGTCAACAAATTACAAAATATGGTAACGGTACCTGCCGGGTATGTAACAATCTGACTACGCTCGGTTGATGGTGTTGGAAATAAATGAACAAGAGTTTGAATTTTCTTTATAATTTGAATACTTTTTATTTAATTAAAACAAAACACAATAAATTTACAAAGTCCAAATGACTATTTAAAATAATGAAGACTAGCGAGATGTGACTTTAGTGTCCTAGCTCCTAGCTCTTCGTTGATGTTAGTTCGCCTAGTTCGGTGTCGCTGGTCCGTCTGCCGAAGCCTATTCGTGAGACGATTTTATAATGGCTATACTTGGATCATATCCCTGCCTATTATCCTACTACTTTACCATATAAGGTCATATCGTGGTCAGCCACGCGCTGCACGTGCCGGATGCGCTGCTCGTGCCGGATGTCCCTTGCTTATTAGTCATTGTCATCTCTACAGAAGCAACACGACTTTTCATTGTGAATTATTTATTATGAATATTATTTTAATAATATTCATATGAGTAGTTATATATCTATGAACATATACGTTTCGAGGCCACGCGCAATAGAGTTCTTGTCCAGATTATTTATAATATTTTAATAAAGTCACAGCTCGCTACAGGTATGACGATATTATGTTTGTTTATTGCTGATATCTTATCAATCATTTATCCTAGAAATTCGTTTTGAAAACATTATACGAAGTGCTTATCATTATCTATAAAAGAACGGTATAATATGATAGTTCTTCAAGAATGTAACTATTACTAATTACTAAAATGCTATGAATGGGCATATTGTCTACATGTAAAAGTAGGCCTCCTAACTACTAGCGCTTTTAGTTCAGTCTGACGCCGCATAGACCGATATAATACATTTATGGTATAGAAGCGTCCGCCAACCTGAGTAAATAACCGTGGTCCGGATTCAGCAAATGAAAATGATGTTATTAATCCTGCTAAAATATTGAATAAGTCTATTGCTAATTTTATTGCTTCTTTATATGCTAATCCAATTATACCTAGAAATGTTATCCAAATGGTTGTTGATGGTGTAGAACAGATTTTTTCGGAGGGTATGTATAGTTATTTTTACTAAAAATTATTTTGAACGAGTATCAAACAAAAATAAAATGCCCGAAAATTGTTACTCAATGTTAATTGATATTGGAGATATTATAGAAAATGCTTTCATTTGTTTTAAAACTGAACATAAGAGATTTCGTATTCGTATCAGAATCGTATGTAGAACCTAAAGAAGTTGTTATTGGCCAACGTTTAAACAAAATAATTAAAAAAGGTTTGTCTATTCTTGAACCTATTAACTGTACTGAACAACTTATACCATTGAGAAAAGTCCTCAAAAAATTTTTTTGTCTTGAAAATGTACTTCGTGAAACTTTGGACCATTTGGCTAACTTCAGAATGATAAAACGAGTGTGAGGTTAGCAATTGAGGAGCGTCTAAACACAGAACTGAACCGTGACCGTTTTGCGCATGCGCTAGTGACATTTCATAAATTGAAATCTCTTATCTGTTATCAGGTTATTACAACCATCTTATCTTATATCTATGATTACAACTTTTAAAAATCGTTTAATTATGTTCAAATATGAAATAATATTGCAATTTTGAATTTACTTGTATTAAATATACCATAATGTTGGTCTATTTGCATACATTTGTTTGAAATATAGTCTAAAGTCTTTAGTTTCAGGATCATTCATCAGTTCAATAATAAATAAGCATTTTTAATGATTTATAAACTGTTGATTATTTTTCATTACACTGCCTGTGAACAAGACTGATAGACTTATATTATGATGTATAATATTGTTAAATTTGTATCAGGTAATAATATGTTATAAACTTATATTATTATATATTTTTAATTATTAAGTTTTTATGTTTTATAGGAAAAAATTGAAACTAAATGTAATGAACCCAAACTAACAATTCTTTATAAAGATGGAAGATTGTATGCTTTAAAGAAACAGAAAAGTAAATAGTAAATAGTAAATAGTCATATTATTTTCTAAATTAATTAATAATGGTTTTAATTATAATGTAATAGCAGTTATACGCAGAATAGTGTAAGATGGCAGCCAAACTCAATGTCAATGTCAACAATAATATTCAAGACAAAATGTTGTATGTTACATCATACAATAGATGATTGGACGCTGTCTGCTCTTGGAGCTATGGATCCGAAAGATTGTCAATCTATATTTATGAATTATTAATTTTATAATTACATAAATAATGAATTTTCAAATACAAAATTGTTTTTGTTATTAGAATAAATTAAATATTACATGTTAGTAAAATGTTTTAAGTTAATAAATGAAGAAAATGAACTGCAACACATTGGTTTACCAGTTACAACAAAACATGAAGTCGCTGCAAAGTTGTCACAAGGTGTGACAGTTGGTAGAATATTGGATAATTTTAGGGATAACATTGGAAACAATTTGAAAAGAGAAGACCTAATTACTCGGGCTGATCTTCATAACATCAAGCATCAGTATAATATATCAATTCAGGACGGTCAATTGCATAAAGATGATTCCACAAGTGTGGATATTTGGGTTGAACAAATGAAAGAGCAAGGCGATAATAATCCAGTTCAATACTATAAAAAACAAGGTAAATTTTACAACAAAAATTATTTTATTTTAGATGTAGTTAGGAAGGTATTACATTATTTTAATGTGTAATTTAATTTTTACTTAATAAGTATAAATTCAGAAATTAAGAAAAATTCAAATTACCAACATATATTTTGGTAATATAAATGTAATTAATGCATTAAAGGACTAATTTTGAATTTCAGGAGTTCTTGATATAACTGGAAAATTAGAAGTAAATGATTTTTGTTTAATTATAATGGACCCTGGTCAAATGCACTTGCTACAAAAATTTGGACAAGGAAAAGTAGTATGTCTTGACGGGACCCACGGACTTAATGGATACGATTTTGAATTAGTTACCTTAATGGTTATAGATGACTTTGGTTCAGGGTTTCCATGTTGTTTTATGTATACTAATTTGAAAGATACAAAAATATATACTGTTATGTTCACAGTTATTCATGATGTCACAGGTATAATAAAACCCCAAACGTTTATGACTGATATCGTTGAAACTTTTTATTCGGCATGGGAAACTGTAATGGGTCCAGTTCCACATCGCATTTTTTGTTCATGGCATGTCGATAAAGCCTGGAGACAAAATTTAAATAAAATTATTGGACCTCAGCGTAAGGAAAAACAATCAACGGTTTATAAATCATTGAAAATGCTTCAAACAATATCTAGTGACACTGAATTCAAAAAAATTTTAACCAAATTTATTATTGAAATGATGAATGATCCTGAAACCAAAGATTTTGGAGTATATTTTGAACGAATGTATGCAAATAGAGCAACATTATGGGCATATTGTTACAGAAAAGGACTGGGAGTAAATTGCAATATGCATCTGGAATCAATGCATAAAACTATTAAGTATCATTACTTAAATGGATGTAAAATTGGAAGATTGGATAAAAGTATAATGACAATAAGACGATTCACACGTGATAAAAAAGTAGAAAGAATGATCAAATTGACAAAGGGTAAATCAACAACAAGAATACAGGAAATTAAAAAAAGACATGTAACCAGTATTTCACTTAATTTAAAAATTACCAAGAACGATGCAAATACCTGGAATGTAGATAGTGAACATACACCAAGTAAATCTTATGTTGTTAAACAAATTAACGAGGAAATATGTTGTGTAATAGTTTGTAGTACATGTAAAATATGCATTCATACATTTGAATGCACTTGTTTAGATTACTCCATAAAATCAATTATTTGTAAGCATATTCATACTATTGCATTAAGTCAGGAAAATTATACAACAAACGTGGGAAAATCGGAATTAAATGAGAAAAATAAACATACAATAGATACACAAGAAATAGATATACACATGAAAACTTTAAAGAACACAAATGAAAATGAAAACTTGTATGAAATATTTAAAAAAAAAGCTATGAGTACAGTAAATAAAATCCATTTAATTGAAGATTCTGATCACCTTAAAGAAGCTATTAAAAAGATAGATGCTCTCAATGCATTTATTGAAGCAACATCAAAACAATCTGCACCAAGTAAAGAGTTCATTAAAATAAACAACGATCCACCTAATAAAAAAATAATTCATCAAAATAACTTTTTTTCTACAAAATCAAAGCGAAAAAAACCGGAAAACGATTTGTTTAAACCTTCTGAACTTGAAAGTAATGATCTACGTGACACCTTTTTAAACAAAAAATTAAAAATATTGCAGGAAAATGATGTGGAACATTCATATTTTAAAGAACACTAATTTATACATTTTAATTGATGAAGTCTAAAGACTGATTATTATTATTATTATTACTATTACTCAATTATTTTTTATGTATTATATTACAATTAAAACCGTTTTATACTTTTTAGGGACATTATATCAACACTATACATTTACTCTATATCTCGTTTATACATTTTAGTTGATGAAGTCTAAAGACTGATTATTATTATTATTACTCAATTATTTTTTATGTATTACATTATAATTAAAACCATTTTATACTTTTTAGGGACATTATATTAACACTATATTCTATCACTATTTCTATTATAATCTTCCATCTTTATAAAGAATTGTTAGTTTGGGTTCATTACATTTAGTTTCAATTTTTTCCTATAAAACATAAAAACTTAATAATTAAAAATATATAATAATATAAGTTTATAACATATTATTACCTGATACAAATTTAACAATATTATACATCATAATATAAGTCTATCAGTCTTGTTCACAGGCAGTGTAATGAAAAATAATCAACAGTTTATAAATCATTAAAAATGCTTATTTATTATTGAACTGATGAATGATCCTGAAACTAAAGACTTTAGACTATATTTCAAACAAATGTATGCAAATAGACCAACATTATGGTATATTTAATACAAGTAAATTCAAAATTGCAATATTATTTCATATTTGAACATAATTAAACGATTTTTAAAAGTTGTAATCATAGATATAAGATAAGATGGTTGTAATAACCTGATAACAGATAAGAGATTTCAATTTATGAAATGTCACTAGCGCATGCGCAAAACGGTCACGGTTCAGTTCTGTGTTTAGACGCTCCTAGCAATTGACCCAGCCATTGATAAGGAATTACACGTATATTAGCCATAACCGGCTTGTACGACGAGTTGCCTATAGTATGGCCCTCATCCAGGTTGTAGCCACTCATGAACATCCCCTAGATAGCGCTATTATAATATTATAATGCTTATTATAATTACTTTTCATGACAAACCTCCACCCAGGGAAACACTGTCCAATATATGTCTAAAGGGGGGTTTACACGATGCAAGTTTTAAGGCAAGTAAAGTAGCTCGGCCGAGTAAATAGGAACGGGCTCTATTTACTCGACTAAAACACCATGTCCACACGATTCAATTTAGTGAAATTTAGTGGCTTGCTTGAGTACTCGCGTAATCTCGTGTAAGCCCCCCTTAATGGACGTCTAATGTAGATGCCTATGATAAGTCTAAGGTTAGTCTATGTGTGCCACTTTTTTAGTCTATTTGAAGACCAATTTAAGTGCCTATCATATATGGATTAATTAACATTTTTAAGCCCGGATTAAGGGGGGGGCCAGGGGGGGCCATGGCCCCCGGGCCTCGGTAATTGGAATTTATTTAGGGGCCTCAGATTTGTCTATTACTTTTTTCGTTATAGGATATATATAGCATAAATCAACTAAAAAAAATCGATGATAAATCTGCTGACAACATTATTTTTAACTACCTATGTCAAAATATACCACTAAAGTGTATAATGTGTATATTACCTACCCGCATGTTGCTACACATTTTATCAGTTGTTATCGTTTGCCGTCGACCGTCACACATCAATCGAACGGGAAAAATCTATTTTTGTACACCAGTACACAACAGCACAACACGTAATTATGTTAATAACAAATTTGTTGTCTTCTGTTATCGTTGTTCGTTTTGTCTTTTATTTAATGAATATAATATTGTTTAATGTGTTAATTTTTGGACCTTCATTCTTTCTTCATATTTTAAAAATGAAAAGACATTTTGAAAGTGGTTGCTCTAAAAGAAAAATAAAAGAAAAACAACAACTTGAAGTAAATAAGTACAGAGGGTTAATGAGCAATTATGTTATTAATTCAGGTAAATAATTTTATTTTTGTATATTGGTGTGCAAAGTCATAATGTAATTTAATAATAATACTACTGTCGCCGCCGCGACAATTCGGCAATAGCGCGATATACATCACACCGACCACCACACACACACACACACGCAACACATCTTAATGTCATTTATGTTGTCTTATTTTTGTATTCAGTTATCGTGTGTGAATTATATAATACGTGATCATTGTTTTATTTGTATTAGGTTTATCATTATTGTTTATTTTTGTTATAATTGTGTCAGGTGTGAATTATATAACATGTAGATAATGCCCG
>NW_019100741.1:0-3358 GCF_001856785.1 Myzus persicae
TGTAAAACAAGCGTCTCTATAGTCTCTATAGTGGTGGGCATATAACACTATGTACGACAAGAATAAATATAATGTATTTTTCAAAAAAAAGCAGCCAATTTATTGTTTACTTTACAAGCATATGCTATCAACATATGGTGCATTATTACCATCACGTTTAACTACAATATAGACCTAAAGATTTTTGAATGCAGTGCAAATTCATGCAAATTATTAGAAAAGTCAAAAAAATTTCCTGATATCTAAAAAAGTAATTTTAAACGTTGAAAATATCGATAAAATAGATTAACACCACTCATATTTATTTCAAAAAGTTGTGACGCGAAGGTTTGATGAGTGCTTTTACAGCACTGCAACAGTCAATAATGACAACCATTAATAAAAATAAAAAATACTTACTTCTACTATACCTAATTATTATGACTATAATAATCTGTAAGCTGGAACCAATAGTTACCGTTTATAAACGAACAATTTCTATCGTAAATATCAAAATCTCTGTTTAAAAAACTTTCCTGGTTGCTAAAGGGGCCAATCGTTTATTTGAACCATCTGGGGACTAACAGAAACACACAAAAATGTCATCATCATCGGTCCAGTCGTTTAGCAAGAGTTTATATAAATTCATACGTCCAGAAAAAAAAAATATATATAGGTAAATATTCACTGTCATTACTTATTTTATTTATGATTTAAACATTTATAGAGCAAATGTTTGAAAACAACCTCATAGTTGGATTAGAAGGTAAGTTCATTTTCTTAAATAATAAACACGCACTCATTTTTTTTTTAATAACTTTTTTTATAAAACTCAATATTTTAGTGATTAGAAACAGTATTATCTGGTGATGTATGGCTCAGAGCTTTTGATCACATATTACAGAAGGCCAAAAAACAATTAGTGTCTAGTTGGTACCTAGTGCAGGCTTTATAAGAGTTTCCACATACTATTGATGCACAAATGATTGATTTGTCGTTCCCTATTTATGGTGCAGATTCACTTTGTCCCCGTGCCTAATATAAGCTATTATCCACATATGTTGAATTTATTCCCATACCAAAAAGGCTCGTGAACATTGAATTGTACTAAAAAATATTAATTAAACTAATCTTTTTATAGCATATCAACAGAGCGCACTTGATACTTATGATAGCGTAGTGGCTAAGTTCTGTAAGTATATATTGCTAGTTATTTATAGTGTAATATTTAAATACTTATAATCAGGGCTCGGGACTTCTAGCATTTACATATTGATTTACAGCGTGTTAAAATATAGCTGTGTAAGCTACAAATCCGTTACATACTAAGAGGAATGCAGCCTTAAAAGTTTTTAGTGCATATTTTTGCATATTTTAGGGTTTTGCAATTTTTCTGCAATTTTTATAAGTGTTATGATGGTTTTTGCATATAATTTGTAATCTGAAAAACATTAAGTAGTTGTATGGTGTGTACTTAGTGAGCGGCAAGGGTTGCTTTAAATTATCATTTTGCAAAAGCAAGGTTTACGCCGTAAATAGA
Organism: Myzus persicae; assembly: GCF_001856785.1. Lineage (NCBI taxonomy): Eukaryota > Metazoa > Arthropoda > Insecta > Hemiptera > Aphididae > Myzus > Myzus persicae. The sequence continues at coordinate 1,520 of NW_019100741.1, forward strand.
ATACAAGTTTATCGACACCAAGCCGCCACTCCCCGAGTGATTTATATTTTAATGTCTACCTATAGACAAAAATATTCGAGTAATATTTTAGATATCATGTTAATTGAATCTCATATTTGAATTGTTTATTTGAAGAATATGTAGTGTAAAGTCCTTATTAGTTGACAAGGTAGTGATTGAGATCGTATGCGTTCGTGTAACCGTAAGTGTTATTTTAACTTGTGCTTTATCTTTTGCTACTCGATTTTTAACAACATTTTTAAATCATGCCTGAAGAAAAAATATCGTTAGTTCAACGTTTAAGAAGCGATGTACGTAAATTTGGTGAGGACACGTTTTCATATGTTGTCAATGTTTTTTTTTTTTGTAAATACTACGAAATATAAATTAGTTGTGAAAAAACATTCATCTTAACATAGCATTTGAAAACAGAAAAAACATACCAAAGCAATTAAACGGTGACTGGAAAAAAACAGAATAAACACAACAACTTCTTACGAATTCAAGTAAAAAATCATCTCTTAACAAAGATTTATGATTATAGCCTACATCGAGTGGCAAAAGAAGTCAGTTTAAATCAGTCGATAATGTCATACCTAGCGTAAAAAAGACTTTCCGAAAAGCTCCGAGTCGCGTTGAACTTTTCAAATCCAATGACCCTGAAATAAGTTTACTTCTAGAGCCTGTAATTACCCGTTGGGGTACCTGGATCAATGCAGCGAATTATTACTGCGATCATTTAAGCACAATTCGTTCTATTTTTGAAATAGAACAATTGCAATGTGACAATGACGATGCAGTCAGCATCAAACAAGCAAACAAATATAACAATATGACCGGAGTAGGCATAGATCTTATTTTCATCAAATCATATTTTTTGTCTCTTACTAACACAACTTTAATTACAAACACAGGGTTTTTTATTATCTGACTATATTGAAATAATTAACGATGTAGAAAAATCATTTGAAACTCGGTAAAATTGGATTGAAAATACGGTTACAATTAAAACAAGTTTTAGAAAATAATACTGGTCCATAACTTTTTAAAAAATGTCTTGCATTTTTTTGGTAAAAATACATTGAAGATTTGAATACGGTAGTGTCCAGATTATATTTCTAATAGTGATGTTCCATACTTCAAGTTCGCCACTATCACATCCGTCGATGTAGAACGTTCATTCTCAACGTACAAAACATTTCTTACCAATAATAGCTGATAGTTCAAATTTGAAAATATTCTCAAAAACATAACAATATAATGCAATTTTCAAGGTATAAACTATAATATATAATTTAATTAAAATTTTTTTTTTGAGTAGTTTTCACTTTCTTTTCAACTCTAATTAGTAATTATATATAAATCTTGTGATCATTCATAAAATATTATGGCTGTACACACACACACACACACACACACACACACACACACACACACACACACACAGCTGTACACACACACACACACACACATATATACATATAGTGTATTTGTGGCAATGTAGAATGTTTTAAGAATTGATAACTATCCAAAGAATAGATACGAAATAGAGTGTTGAGTATTGTTGTTTATAGCTGATAACCTTATTTGCCAAACTTCCTTAAATTCTTACTAATCGGGTATTGCATAGTTATATTATTACATTTAATATTAGAAAAAATACATATAATATTTTAAAAATAAAATGTACAAAATTTCGGACATTGTTCTTGAGGGAAGTGGAAATCCATTGTTGGATTTTTTTTACATGTAAAGGTGGGGGTTATTAAATCAGTAGATCACCACACTATTACGTAAGTATACACTATATACTATCACGTATTCACGTATATTGTACAA
>NW_019100741.1:3486-29039 GCF_001856785.1 Myzus persicae
GATAATTTTTTTTATGTGTAAAGGCATTGCATTATAATAATTAGGACCTAAATAATCAATAAAATGTTGACCAAAAGATTTTTTACAATAAAATACTTTGACATCAAAGGCCATCAATTCGCGTTTTTTTCTCATATTTTCCATAAGAAAAAAATTTTTATAATTTTTTATTATGTGCATAATAGATACCTTTTTATATACACTCTCGACCGGTAACACATTCAACAGCTTGAAATTTTCACTAGTTGAACCTATTAAATTATTTCTAGTTATATTATTACATTTAATATTAGAAAAAATACATATAATATTAATAAAATAAAATGTACACAATTTCGGACATTGTTCTTGAGGAAAGTGGAAATCCATTGTTGGATATTTTTTTACATGTAAAGGTGGGGGTTATTAAATCAGTAGATCGCCACACTATTACGTAAGTATACTCTATATACTATCACGTATATCGTATATACAATTAATAACACTGCAAATTTAAAAGTAAATAACAACTTATTGTTAATTTAATCGTAAATATGATGATTACTTAAATGTAAGACTATAAAAGTGATTTTTGACTATTGTTTTAGAAATACCAAATTAAAAAAGAAAATAGTTAATGATTAATCTTTCATCAGTAAATGAAAAATCTATATTATTAGTCGGTCAAATAATTCAAATGATAATTCCTCAAATTAAAAAAATATTAAATTACCGTTAATAGTGCAACAGGAAATTGAGTAAAAGTGTTATTTTTATGTCATCCTTGGTTATTTTAAATGTTCCCAGAATGGAAAAATATTTTTAATAGTTATAAGTAACGATTTTAATGTGTTGTAAATGGATATGACTATATATTAGAGAGAATTGAAATAGTCAACAACAAGAAGTTTCCAGGAGCAGTAAAAAGTATAGAAGATCTTGAAGTTAAGGCTCCCTGCAACTATTTATTAAGGATCTAATTTATTTCAACTCAATCCACACCTCTTTTCGTCGTCTCGCTATGACACGATCTGTATTGTAGTAGTATTGTAGTAGCGTAAATGATTATTTTTGTGAGTGCGAAGGTATATGAACAACGCTCAGAGTTACATATTATTATTGAATAAATTACAAAATATTAAGTTGTTTGTTTCTGAGGATAAAAATGACTTCACAAGAATGCGGATAACACTCTGTCGATTGAATATTTTCAAACAATTATTTTTTGAATTGATAAAAATAACATTCTACAGAACATATTGAATTAACATTTTCATTTAATTTTAAAAAACATTGAATAATGTTTTGCAAGAAAACCCGTCATTTTTATAAAGATATTCTTTCAAATAGAAAAAAATTCATGTGAAACGTGTGAAACATTTGAATGGACACTTCCAATTATTGTAATAAATAATAATAATAATAATAATATATGAATATGTGTCGATTTAAAAAAAAAAACTAAGTCCTTCCAGAAAAGTAGACAAACATCCGTTGCCGAAAAAAAAGATGATGTAACATATAACGCAATTGATTTTTTAGCAATTAATTGATTTATTGGGAACGTATTTACAACTTAAAGTAGAATCTGCAAGTCGTCATATTTAAACTACATAAACACTCATAAATTATCTTATTTATTTAATAGACTTTGTTATGGCATCGCTTTAGATTAAATTAAACTTCAAGCTGTAATGGAAAATATTTCAATTCGGATACTAAATATTTAAGTATATACAGATAACTTATTTGGATATATTATATTGTATTCATTTTCTCAAATATAAATCATCATTAAAAGGAGGAATACTAAACACGTACATAGTGATTTTGTGTGCCTCGGTGTCCATAATACTCAGTTGCATACGCTGCCTGAGTGTACGCACCAGCCATTGTTGCTAAGTCCCGAGTTAGTGACCACTGACCATTCAGGATTTTAACCAACAAGTCCTAGCTACACATACACTTACAAGTGTTGAAACTAAGCTTTCCCAAATTACAAACAACTTATGGTCATACTGATTAATTTGACTAAAAAGTATAAACAAATATTTTTGTGTAGCATAATTTATATTTTTATAGTGAATACATCTTATGATGATATTTCGAGGGGCGAAATTTTAAATGGAAATCTCCGTAAGTATACATTATAAGTTATTTACATTGTTATATTCAAATAGTAATACAAATACAAATACACATTAATCGCGCATTAAAATAAGATGTATTATTGTATTAATGATAATATTCGAATATTCGATCCATTGCTGAAAATTGTGGTTGATACTTCATGGTATCGCAGGCTAACTTAATAATTTAATTACAATCACATACTTAACGTTTACATTACTTACACAATATAAAAGTATGTGCAATTGATTCTCTTGAAATATAAAAACAGTATCAAACTGAGATATATCAATAATATAATTTTTCTTTTAATAGCTACTTATTTTAAAAACAAAGAAGTGAATACAAGTAAGTATACATAACTAATTATTAATAGTGTTATATGTTAATATTTTATAATGTTTTATGTGTTGATATATGATTAAATATATTATAATAGATAGTACAAAATATATAAAAACGCATTAATCATCTAACCTAAAATGTATTAATGATAATACGTCGAGACATTCAGATAGATAGTATGGATAGTAGATTTCACATACTTATTTTATATTACAATTGATTATTTGAAAAGGACCTTATATATGTATATGTATATTATATTATATTTCTACATCGGGGAAGAGTAAAATTAATCACCTTGAAGAATATGATAAATTATATTTTTGTTGCATTTCTTATTAATACAACGTTGGGACATACTAGTACCTATGCTAAATTATTACTACATTTTTTTTTCTTATAAAGAGAAGAGGCTTCAAATCTTAGGTTATTAGCCTGACATTAAATTTGTACATAGTATTTTTCTTAAGAAAAGTTGCTACATAATATTTTCAAGTACTTATAAGTTTAAATTTTTTTAAGATATTTGTGGTACTCAAAAATGCTGTTATTTTTTATGTTTGACTTTCGTTTAGCGCTTCTGCTATGGTATGTGGCATATTGAGGTCGGTGCGAGTTGGGGAATATGTGAGCACTCCTCCACAATGTGCTTGATGGTTAATGCAGTGTGGCAAGACTCCCATACTGGTTGGGGTTCGATACTGATTAGATATAAGCGGGTATGGAAAGAGTGCCCGATTCTGCTGCTGGCGTTTGCAATATCTTGGCGTCGTTTAAAATTAGGAGGATTATTAGAATTTTAATCGTTTTTTTAAATATTTTTAATTAATATTTTTGTCAAATTATAGTATTGAGTTCTAGTAATTTTGCCAAGATGAGAAAATTTAGTTCTATTGAGAGAATTGTTGATGTCGATGCAACAAGATTGTTTTGAGTGTAACCCATTGGCATAGAGTATGTGTGCTTCTCTTAAAATATGAAAACAGTAACGAACAGAGATATATCAATGATATAAGTAACATTAGTTGTATAATATATTAGTAACGACATAATGTCCTTTTTTTATAGTCATATGATTTTTAATACAGAACAAAATTGAGAAATCGTTTTCAAATGGCAGAGGTAATCGAAGAAATAGTAATTCCACCAAGTCCTTTATCTAATGGTTCTATTCCAATTAAAAAATATGATGATTTATTACATTCAAAGAATTTTTAAGCCCTTTTCAAAAATATTTTACACCTCATTCTTATCAGATTAAGCAAATACAGATGGAGACTTTATAGAGCATACAGTTCTTCTATCAATTGATTCAAATCAAAATTCATAATGGGAAAAAAAGATAAATGTCAAATGTTCATTAGGAAATTTAAAAATAAAATTGAATTTTATCCAAAATAAGTTGTATAACTACAATATAATTTTATAAATTATCTTATACTATATCGTTTAGTTTTTTTAAGTTTTGATGCTTTAAAACTGCAGTACTGAATATTATCCCTATAGCCATTCATATTATAATATTATGTAACACTAATGTGAGTTGACTACCCGACAAAATTATGTGTAATTTATTAGATCAAAATATAAAAATAGTAAGCAACTGAAGTTTATGTACCTGTATATATATGGTATGATTTATTTTTTTATATAGATAAGATTTTAAACGATTTAATGGAAGAAGTGATATTCTTGTTTTTACGTAAGTATACACAGTAATAGTTAGTCATATACTGTCATGGTGTAAAATTAAAATTTTGTATAATGGTTACTGTGCCTTCAGAGTTATATGTGATTCAATATAATATAATATTCGTATTTTATAAACGTTTGACGACGAAAACTGAGTACATGAACACATATTCAATTTTCATATTCTTTAGTGACGATATAGATATACCTAATAAGGAATAAATTCCATCCAGTTACTTCTAAACACTGAAGTTGTTTTCGACGGCCGCCATGGTAAAATTAATGGTAGATAAATTTGCAATTAATAGTAGAAGGTTAGAGGGGTAGAACTGCTTTCACCGACATCGTTATCGGCTATTACTGAGATACTAGAATTTGAATATAGTCCTATGCTTGTGATTTCGAGTTTAATAACTGTAGCTGATTTTTGGCAACATATTCATCGTGATAGTATGTAAATTGTTTTTCTTGAGAAGTTAGTCATAATGTGGTTAAAGTTGGAGTTTTAGATTTGGGACACCTTACTTTTAAGGCTTTATCATCATTTTACATATGTTCTTGGCTCAATTAGAAATCATACTAACAGATCTAAAGAAGTTACGATGTTCCTATAGGAAGTTTGACAAGTTCTAAATACTCAAGTGTTGAACGATAGTACGTTAAAATGAAAACAATCGTTTTAACTGATTCTTATCATCTCTAACTTATATTTATATGAAACCTAAGAGTCCTAGTGGTGACTCAGTTATGATATATAACTAAATTTTTGTTATAAATTGACTATTCATTCACTTTGAATCATAGTCGATCAAGCAGCCATTGTGATTTTTACACTTAATAATTCGAGTGAAATATTTTGGTTAGATATTTATGNAAAGGAAATATCACTGTCATTGTTTCGTAGTTGATTTAATTTGTTTGTATTATCTTAATCGTTGAATATGGAGGTTTAGTTCAAAACGTGGAAGTACCCTAGAGTACACGCTTCACGGTCAAAAAGACCGGGCTTTTTGAATTTTGTTCATTGTTTCAAAAATACGAAATATTAACCTAACCCAATCTAGGTACCTTCTAATTAGATGATAAACTAACATTAGATACAATTCTTAACTGTATACGATTTGTTGCCTGTACTATAGAAGGGTTCAAAGTCCATTACCTATTAAAACACGGTCTAAAAGACCGTGTGCGTGTTATACTGTGACATTGACACACAATTTAATTTTAACTTATGTTAACTTTCTTATCGCCGATAAGACGTTATTCCTTATCGATAAAACGTAAATGAATATTTTAGTTTCATTGTGACTGGCAAGATTGTTTTTAGTTGACATTGGTTCGCCATACCGTGTGTAACTACGAGTATAATACAGATAAAACATTTATAAATGTAAGTATCAGTACATTTTATTTTTAGCAGGTATTTCTTTGTTTTAGTCACACTATATTTTCAATATATTTGTTTTACATTATATTATTTTTTCATTAGAATGGACGACGATCAAATTCGTTTACTTATTGAAAATATTGATGATGAAAATACCGAGTTTGACGAAATCTTAGGCAGTGACGAAGAAGGAGTTGATGAGGTAGAATATATAAGTCATTATAGTGATTCTGAACAATCTTTAGACGGTGATTATGAAGATAATGGCACCTATTTATTTTCTAATTGGTCGAACGGACCGCAATTTATAGGGAAAGATGGTAAAACTTTTTGGAAATATTGTCCTCCACCAAAAAATAATAGAATAAGACGACATAATATAGTTAGACATATACCTGGAGTAAAAGGGCTTGCTAAAAATGCAAATAGTGTTGAAGAATCGTGAAATTTATTTTTTCCAGATTCTATTTTGGAACAAATTGTTACATACACAAATATTTATCTTGACCGTATAAGACCAAAGTTTGATCGTTCACGTGATGCAAGACCGACTAGTCTAACAGAAATAAAAGCGCTAATCGGTTTATTATATTTAGCAGGTGTTCATCAGTCTTCTCATGTGAATATAAAGGACTTATGGGCTATGGACGGTACAGGTATTGAATATTTTAGATTATCGATGGGTATGAATCGCTTTTATTTATTACTTCGAGCAATTCGTTTTGATGATATAACAACACGTGCAATGAGACAATCTGTAGACAATCTAGCACCAATACGATCATTTTTTGAAGACTTTGTTAGAAGATGTCAAGACTATTATGAATTGAATAATTATGTTACAATTGATGAAATGTTAGAGTCTTTCCGAGGTCGTTGTCGTTTTAGACAATATATTCCTAATAAACCCGCAAAGTATGGCCTCAAAATAATTGCATTAGTAGATTCAAATACATATTATTCATATAATTTGGAAATATATGCAGGGAAGCAGCCAAACGGGCCCTATCACGTAAATAACAGTGCTTGTAGTGTCGTGGAAAGATTGATTAGGCCAATTTCTGGTTCAGGTCGAAATATTACGTGCGATAATTGGTTCAGCAGTATTCCTCTAGCAGAAGACCTTCTCAATAACCATAATTTGACCATGGTTGGAACATTACGTAAGAATAAGAGAGAAATACCACCAATTTTTGTTCAAAAACTCAAAGAGCGGACGAATGAAAGTAGTATTTTTGGTTTAAAAAAAAACATGACTTTAGTGTCATATAAACCTAAAGCTAATAAAATTGTTTTAGTTATATCAACTATGCATAACGATGATAGCATTGATACTGACTGTGCTAGATCAAAGCCTGAAATGATCAAATTTTATAACTCGACCAAAAGGGGAGTCGACACTGTTGACCAAATGAAAGGAAAGTATTCCGTCTCAAGAAACAGCCGGCGTTGGCCATTGACAATATTTTTTTCTGTTCTAAATATTGCGGGCATAAATAGCCAAATTATTTATGCTAGTAACACTAATGCAAAAATTGTTCGCAGAGAATATTTAAAATGTCTTTCAAAAGCATTAATTTATAAATATATATTGGAAAGAGTACAGATAAAAAACATTCCAATGAATATAAAAGTTCGAATACGTGAAATCACAAATGCTAAAGAGGAACCAGTACAAAAGACGTCAAATGCTCCTGGAAGATGTGCATTTTGTAATTGGAAAAAAAATCGAAAAACATCGAATTTGTGTAACGACTGCCAATCATATATATGTAAAGAACATACAGCGCCTTCGATTTGCCAAAACTGTTCACAACGAACGATGGAAGATGATTTTTTTTTAGAATAAAATATTTTATATTATTAATAATCTAATATGTAATAAAATTTAAATAAAAGTTAAATTTTTTTATATTATGTATCAATTAAATCATTTGACAATGTTTATTTATTTAAAATAAAATCAATAAAATAATTATTATTTCAATTTATCGAGTTTTAATTGAAATATTTCAATACACGGTCAAAAACACCGTGTGCGTGGAATCTCGTGAATATTTTTAATGCGTGTAACCTAGGGTTTTAACGGCCGTCAAAGTAAAATTAATGGTAGATGAATTTGCAATGGTAGAAGGTTAGAGCAGAACTAGAACTGCTTTCACCGACATCGTTATCGGCTACTACTGAGGTACTAGAATTTGGATTTAGTCCTATGCTTGTGGTTTCGAAATTAATTACTGTGGTTTATTTTTGCCAACATATTCATCGTGATGGTATGTAAATTATTTTTTTTGAGAAGTTGGTCATGATGTGGTTTTAGTTGGAGCTTTGGCTTTGAAGAGAACTTACTTTTAAGGCTTTATCATCATTTTACATATGATCTTGGGTCAATTAGAAATCATAGTAACGGATCTAAAGGAGAAGTTACGATGTTCCTATCAGAAGTTTGACAAGTTCTAGATACTCAAGTGTTGAACGATAGTACGTTAAAAAGAAAACAATCGTTTTAACTGATTCTTATCACCTCTGACTCATGTTTATATGAAACCTTAGGCTCTTAGTTGTTACTCAGTTACTCAGTTATAATATATAACTAAATTTTCGTTATAAATTGACTATTCATTCACAGAATCATAGTTGATCGAGAAATTTAGAAGCCATTGTGATTTTTACACTTAATAATTCCAGTGAAATATTTTGGTTAGATATTTATGATTCGTTGGTGAAAATTATGGGTCGTACTCCATTGCATCAGTCTAACTGAAGAACTCAAATATTATTCCGTATTTTTATGTTCTATTTCTGTAGACACAATTATTTTTAGTCAATTCGAATGAATTTAAAAATATGTATGAAACTGAGATAAATGAATAATTTAATTTATATTTTTATAGATAGCACTTTTAAAAAAACCAATGATTTTGATACCAGAATCAATGATTTAAGTAAGTATGCATAACTAGTTAGGTTTATATTTATAAGTTATTTGTGTGCGGCTGCGAGTACCATGTAGTCAATGTAATGCATCGTTATGTCCCTACATGTCCATTAGTGCATACATTCAATATATATTATTATGAGCCAATGCCCTAATGTATAATATTTTATATTTTACGTTCTCTAGAGGCGAAAGTGGAAAATGAAGAACTTATTATTAGTGAGTTTTTTGAGAATGATCTACAATCATGCACAATTAAATGTTTCTATTATAAAATTCATGTATACTTATGACTAGTGCAAGGATTTTGGTGATTTTTGCATTTCTTTCTTTAAGTTCTTTACAGTTCTAATGAAAATTTAAATTTGTGAAACATTTAAAAATGTTGAACGGTGACGACGGACTTATCTAACTGATAATCAGTGATCGACAAAATTGTTTCATTTGACAAATTAATATGTCTGAGAAATACTATATATCTTAAAATAATATTATGACATAAAGGAAATTGATATAATAATTAATAATAAATAGTATAAGTAACTAAAACTATCGATAATTTAAGTATGCAATGGGTGGCGATTCGAGTTAAAAAAAGATAAATACCTAAATATTAAAGGCAATTCGATTGTCTCCATATAAATATCGGCTACATACAATAATATTATCGCAGATATACCCGTTTTTGATAAATTTATTGTCACCTATTGGTGAATCAGGAAAATTGAAACTTTAATAATAAAATAATACTATAAATATTGTAAAACTCGTATATTTGTTGGCAAATTGAGTTATCGGCGAAGTGGGATTCAGCAAGGTGTTTATGAATCGAACAATTAATAATGTTAATTAAACTCAGAAGTCAACTCGAATTTGAATATATCTGTATAATTTACATCTTAAAACAAATTTTTACCACTTTTATGAGGTATAAAATATGAATATTTTACAGCTAATGGCCTCAGTTGCCAAGCTTAAAAATAATAATAATAAAAAAAAATACTAATAAATAATAATTAATAATTAATAATAATATTTATTTTGAAATTAAATATTTTTCGCTTATCTAAGTACCTTTTTAAGTTTATTTTTTATAGTTTTTAGGTAGTTTATGCATTTTTATAGTGCATTTTTCTGTATTTTTGAGGTCATTCAAATCCTAGCTATATTTATGACTGTGCACAATGTAAATATGAAATGCACTATTTACAAAGCACCTAACAATAAGCACTTACTACAATCTAATTCATATAATTTCAGATCCATTGCGTGGGTTCATAAAAGGATATGGAAATGAAAACGGTAGGTACTTATTTAACTTGTTAAAGAACAATATAATATAAATCTCACGAGTTATTAAGAATTAATTATTTTATCATAATATATGCTCCAAATCTAAGACTATGTATCGGTACCATAATTTTTTTCATCTATAAATACATTTTTTTTCAAACACAATTATACTAATTTTTTTTTTTTTTTTCAGCGGGATTGTTTTATTCATCAACACGCTTATTTTGTAATAAATACAGGATATTCAAAAATTTTGCCAATGGTATGAAATATTTTGATAATCTTACAAATTCACAGATTACAAGATTTTACTGTGTTTTTTCTTATTAGGTAAATAGTGTTTGAAGTCTCAAATAATTGTGTGAGTAAATATTTCATTCATCGTATAGTGAAATATTTCATAAAAATGTGAAATATTTAAGATATCAATGCATTGAGTTAGGGTTGACGGCATTAAAATCGGAAACCGGTATTGATGATATTAAATATGACGTTTGAGGTATCGGTATGAAACGGTATACCGTAATACCGGTGTATACAGCAAAACTGAAACATACCGGAACACCTTCATACCAGAAAACCGTAATACGGTTTAAAAATCACGATACACATTATCACGGATCAGTGTTAAGCCTCCTTATCACCACGTCAAGCAATATTTATTTATTTTCTTATGAATATTCATTTTAGCCAGAAAATCGGTACAACAAAAAACCGTCACAGTTTAAAGGTACAAAGATTTTCCGGTATACGCTGGTATAACGGCAAGCCCGGATTAAGACACGTTGAGACGATGGGACCAAAATTTTAAATGAGGCCTCTGTACTCATTAATCCTCAATACTTATATACTTCAATTTGTTATTTTTTTTCTTTTTCTTTCTGAAGAAAAACTTTAAAAATGTAATTTCTTTTTTAAAATATGAAAATAGATGAAAGATCCAAAAATTAACCAAATTAAACGATTAAACATTATTCATTTAACAATATTCAAAATGAATAGCTATAACAGAAGACAGCAAATGCGTGTAACTTGTTGTGTTGTTGTGTACTGATGTACAAAAACAGCTTCTGGCGGTTCGATTGATGGGCGACAGCCGACGGTAAGAGATTACTGAAATTGTGTGTAGCAATATGCGGGTAATCATAAATTATTCACATTATACACTTATGTAGTAAAAATTAAAAACTGTATATCATTATTATGAGAGGTTTTTTTGACATATGCAATTGAAAATAATATCGTTAACAGATTTACCATCGATTTTTTTAGGTGGTTTATGGAATGTACAGTCTATAACGAAGAAAAATAATAGACAAATCTGAGGCCCCTAAATAATCTGCAACTGCACCGAAGCCCGGAAACCATGGCCCCCTTTGCTCCTCCCTTAATCCGGACTTGTATAATGGTATGTACGGGTTTACGGAATACCGTTTCAGCTTTATGTGATCAAAATCCGGTATACCGATGAAGTCAGTGTACCGAAAAAACCGTAGGCATTACAATGAGTATTGTGGTCGACATATTAGCGATAAATACTAATAATACTATATATTACAGTCTTGTTTTCGACTTTTTATTGCAAAACTTTCTTTTCCCTAGAATCAGTTCAAATTCGACGATGAAGCATTAATAATACTATGCATGAACTAAATATAAGCTAAAATAAATATATAACTAATAATTATTACAATAAGTCTGTTTGTATCATTGTAGATGGTCAATATTTTATTTTCTTAATGTTAATTTTAAAGATGGTTTTTTTTGTTCATGGTTTATCTTCATTTATCAAAAAATTATTGTGTATTAGTGTGTAGTGTATACAAATTTAATATTTATTAAAATAAAATATCATGATTCAATATTCATTTGTGTACAGACATTTATAGAGTAATGAATTTGCTCAACATGAGTACAGAGTAAACATTAGGAAAAAATTCACAGTGTTTCGACAGTCGAAAGAAAAAAACATAATACCTTTATCACATGAAAGAAAGCATTAATAAATCACAAATGGATCAATGGATGTAATAATAAATTAAACAAATTTCATTAAAATATTGAAATATTTAAAAATGTAATATTTCACGACATTTTTAAAAACTATAGATGAAACAGTTTGACGTTGAAAGCTAAACATATAATATAAATAGTATATTATATATCTTTCCTCCGAATATAATAAACAGTGAATAGCTAAAACAACTAATAACATAACTGACAAAATTAAACAAGTTAACATTTTTGTATTCTTGACTCATTACATAAATACAATATATTTCTTGGTCTCGCCTCTGGACAACCTGCGCGAGAACGCTCTTCGAAGCAGGTCTAAAACCACCTGCCGTTTTTTGAAAATATTTTTGATAAACCAAAAGTTTCAACACTATTTACCAATTTTTCTCATATTTAAATTTACTACGCCAAGTCTTAATATTTATATTTACATAGCAGTTTATTGCGGACAAAGTTAAACCAAATGCTTACATAACCATATCTGTGTTTTATTGTTATTAACTTATTTATGAACAGTAAATTTTTTGAATTAAAAAATCTGTACATACTAATTATTACATTATACTATTATCCATTTGCGTTTGAAAATTTTATATTTGAAATATCTATTAGACGCTGTTTTCTAACTATTTTAATATTTTTATTTATCATACCATTCTAGTATAATTCATATTATATTATTTTTTTCTTAACTAATTTAGTTTCAGAACATGATGTTGCTAAAATTATATATATTGGATGATTTAAAATGAATCACTTTTTATTTTAGTAGTAATTTTTAATTACTATAGGTATAATTTTATAAACCTAGAATTAATTCATTACTTATTATTCACAAACAATTATTTATAATAGAATTGGTTATGAAAAATTTGGCATTTTCTATGATGAAGAAGTTCAATATGGATTAAAAGTTTATTTTGATTGACCAACATACTCACATGTTTAAGTAAAAGATAATTGATTGGAGGTTTGGATGTAATAAAAGAATTCAAAGAAGGCTGAGAAGTGAGAGTTAATTTCTACTTCTAAAGGAGAAGTATAGAAGCATAAAATATAGTTTGGTTACTTTTTTTGCAATTGATTATTTGATTGATATAGTTTAATTTAATTTGGCATCGAAGTATCGAAATCATCAGAACTGCAGCCATAAAAATAATATTGTAATGGTATTTAAAATATTTACAAAATTATATGATGTGTATTTTTACTATTAATAAAGTTATTTTATGCCAAATTTGATCTATTTATCTATTTATCTATTTATTTATTACCAAACAATAATAGTTAAGACTTAAGAGACCGTCACAGTATTAAAGTAAAACGTAACCAACGCTCCAGAGATGGCGTTGTGCGCCACATCGTTGCCGCCGCGGCTGGCCTGACCACGACCACTTTTTCCGTGACGAGGCTCACGCTGCATAGTCGTGGGAGAGGCCCATTATTATTTCACGAACTGTCGAGTCGAACCCATCGATGACATTGACCATTGCGTAAATATCGGCGTGCAGATAATGTACGAACCTAATAGCAGCGGTGCAGAAACCCTGTTAGCAAAAATGTTAATGATAATGAATGACATAATTATTTTTAGTTGCTGGTATATCCGCATATTTTTAGCCGAAATTCGAATTGAAGATTTTATTCACGTAATTTTACACATTTCGGATTGTTTCTCTTTATTTTATTATTATATTACTACTATATTATATATAAATATATTATTATTATATACATATTTTGTGTAATAATGTGGAAGAAATTTTACTAACCATTAAATAAATACTTAAGTAAACAAATATACAATTCAATTTAAATTCAATGTATGCAAAGTGTTAACTTGGTAACCTAATATTAATGTTTATAGATTTAAGTTTAATACACTTTATACATGATACTCTATTTAAATGTTAGTTATTGCAAGTTTATTCAGCATTTAATACTAATTAACTTTCTAATATTTAAAATCTAATCTATATAAATCAAGTGTTTATGGAACACTATAAGAATTTACTTTAACGTAAAGTTTAAAAATAAACACTTATTCTAGTATTATTGAATCTTATTTTTCGAACCTTTCAAATTAAACTCAATTTCAATATTTATAGAAGTTTGTAACATTGGAAAATGTTATGTGAGGCGCGCACATAATACAAATTTATAATTTTTTTATCTACAATAGTCATTTTTTTTTTGAAAATGTTTCTTTTTTTTTAAATTCAATAAATTTCATTATATTAGATTAGAATTATATTTGAGTTTTAGGTTTTGTACTCGGTAGTCATAAGGTTATCCCATAGAATAGCTACTAGGTCTCACCATAGGTTAGTCACGTTGATAGTTACATATTCAATTGTAGAATAGAAGTGAAGTTAAACGTTTGTTGACGTCGTTCAAATCGGTCTGTATTTACAGCCACAGAATACAGATACTATATTATCAAAATAAACACCAAATTACATGTTTATGTATATAAGGGAAAATAAGGTGAGTTGTGAGTAGGTTGTTAAAGTATACAATAGAACATTGAAGTTGTATTAAACACAATATAAATGTAGTATATTAGTCAGTTAACTAGTTAAGGGCACAAAATGTGAAAGCAGAATTAATAAGTATCGTTAAATCGGGACCTAGCCTGGAAGGTTTAAATTGTGAATCCAGGGTTGTTTTGAATTTTAATTGTAAGAAATAGTGAAGCAAGCGAGTGTGAGTGGCAGTGTGACCCGCCGGGCTAATGTATTATGTCCTTTAATAGGCTTTTGCAAATACAATTCTTACTTACAGCTGCCCACCACTGTATCCTTATTCCTGAAGGCTGACATGCCATCCCACATTGCCCTACCTCGTTGACTAAGTCGAACGTGAATCGATTTTCACTCGGCGTGATTGACTTGCTAGACACTCAGACACATATCTTTCAGATTTAAAATTTTTGACTTTCATAAAAGCACAAGACTGGACCGTATAAACTATCAAGTCTGTTCAATCACCGATTTCCACGGACGTGGGAGATGTCCAAATATTTGTATTCACCATCAGCGAATAGCACAGAACCCTTAATTACTGACGGAGCGAGTTACACTAAGAGACGAATGCAGGCCCATATTGCCGGCTATGCGACGCAGTCGGATTGCCTACTTAGGTGGCAGACTTTTATTTTAATCGATTTTCTAATTGACGTGACTGACTTGCTTTTGGTTTCGCGTTTCAAAACAAGACTGGACGTATCGCCTATCGAGCCAGTTTAATCGCTGATTTCTAGACCCTCCAATTCGACATTTAAACGTTCCCGCCTTCGAAACGACACCGCCAAAGCCCCTTATCACAAATCCTTATCACCTTCTCTGACTTTTGAGGTTCAACCCACGACCCACCAACCACGGGCGCGACTTTTATAATTCTAACGACTCTGTCTCCTTGGACCGAAATGTGATAACTGATAATTAGTTCGTGATTTAAATTGTGATAATAGAGAGCACTAGCGTCTTTTTTCACGGCTGTGAGTCAATTTCGTCTTCAAACCTTAATCATTTCGGTATAGGTCGATGGGCAACTTGTACCAATAACTTAAATCGTGGTTAATAGACAGAATATTTGATATGGTTATGGTGGTAATATTTTATTAACGGGGAGAGCATTAAATAATGATACCAATATACACGGATTAAGATATTTTGAATTATAATATCGTATCATATTATATTAATTATCTTATGGTTCTTCAATATTTCTAAGTTCTCTCAAGAAAGTAGTAAGATCCCATCCTAAATATTAGAATAATTTATAGGAAAATATGGGTAATGGTTGAAATATTATAAAACTATTTTGGCAAAGAAATATTTGTTGTGAATAATAAATTATTTATGTTAAGTCTTGTAATGGCAGGCAATGGTAAAGTTAATTGGTGACATTTTCAACCATGATTTAAGCAACACATTAATTCAAAGCGTGTGCCATGTGCTTCGAAATTATTGAACACATATAATAAACACTAATACTAGGTGCCATAAACGTTAATACTGTGAAGAAAATACGAAAGTAATCAGTTTTTGTTGTTCCCGTAAATTTGCATAGCGTCAAAAATCCAACATTTGAATACAGATTATGTTTTTGAAATTAAGTTTTATATTAAGTTAGTAAAAAGTTTCACTATATTTTTTTAAGTGACAGAGCTAAACGAGATCTGCTGAACTTAAAATTACCATGTTACACGCTTCTAAGACGGAGACACCAAATACGGGTGTGGCGGCGTAGCTCCCTCTTAAAGAATAAAGACTACACAATATTGTATAATATGACAAAAGACAAGATGTCATGTTACCCACAATTAAAATTAGTTTAGATTGATCAATAGTACAACTACAGCCGTAGTCATTCTTTCAATAGCGGTGTTAACAGTTATCCTTATCACGAACAGAAATGAACGAACAATCGGGGGCAAATGAATGTTATTAATCAAAAACAAAAATTAAATAGGATTCAATTTCAAAAATAAAAATAGGAAGGAGGAAATAGGCACCCGCAGGCAAATGCGTTTTGAGAATCAACAAAAAAAAAAAAAAAAATGAAAAAATTTGCATTAAAAACAAACAATAAAGACTGCGGTCTATAATATCACTATGCCTAATAAAAGTCATAGCGTTATTTACTATAATTATATCATGAGAAAATGAATATATTAAGGAACCAGCTGGCTATCAAAATTTAAAAAAAAATTTAAGTCATCGAGATTCAATTTTACAAATTAAAATGGGAAGGGGGGCATGGGCGCCCACAGGCAAATGCGTTTTGAGAATCAAAAAAAAAAAATAAATATGATAAAAGTTGCATTAAAAAAAAACAATAAAGACTGCAGTCTACAATACAAGTATTCCAAAACTCACAGTGTTCTTTACAATAATTATATCATGAGAAAATGAATATTTTAAGAAAACAGATGGTTACCAAAAATTAAAAATATTATTTAAAAGTCATCGAGATTCAATTTTAAAGATAAAAATGGAAAGGGGGTCATGGGCGCCCGCAGACAAATGCATTTTGGGAATCAAAATAAAATAAAAATATGAATAATAATATATAATTCAATTTAAAAAATAAAAATGGAAAGGGGGGCATGGACGCCCGCATGCAAATGCGTTTTGAGTATCAAAAAAAAAAAAAATATATAAAAAAATTTGTATTAAAAACATACAATAAAGACTGCAGTCTACAATACAAGTATTCTAAAACTCACAGTGATATTTACAATAATTATATCATGAGAAATGAATATTTTAAGGAACCAGCTGGTTATCAAAATTTAAAAATGTTATTTAAAAGTCATCGAGATTCAATTTTACAAATTAAAATGGGAAGGGGGACATGGGCGCCCGCAGGCAAATGTGTTTTGAGAATCAAAAAAAATAAATAAATATGATTAAAGTTGCATTAAAAACAAACAATAAAGGCTGCACTCTAAAATTACCAAATATTAAATCGAAAATTCCATTCAAATTCATTTGCTACTTAAACAATGATGATTTAGATTTAACCTGCCGTTTATCAAAATATAAAAACATGGGAAAAAAATTTGAACTAGAGTAAAGCTTTAGAAAAAAAATTTGAAGGGGGGCCAGGCGCCTACGGGAAAATGCGTTTTGAGAAACAAAAAAAAAATAAAAATATGAAAAAATTTGGATTACAAACAAACAATAAAGACTGCAGTCTATAATATCAGTATGCCTAAATACATAGCGTTATTTACAATAATTATATCATGAGAAAATGAATACTTTAAGGAACCAGCTGGTTATCAAAATTTAAAAATGTTATTTAAAAGTCATCGAGATTCAATTTTAAAAATAAAAATGAAAAGGGGAACATGGGCGCCCGCAGTCAAATGCGTTTTGAGAATCAAAAAAAAATAAAAATATGAAAAAATTTGCATTACAAACAAACAATAAAGACTGCAGTCTATAATATCAGTATGGCTAAATACATAGCGTTACTTACAATAATTAAATCATGAGAAAATGAATATTTTAAGGAACCAGCTGGTTATCAAAATTTAAAATTGGTAGTTGAAAGTCATCGAGATTCAAATTTACAAATTACAATGGGAAGGGGTCCATGGGCACCCGCAGGCCAATGGGTTTAGAGAATCAAAATAAAATAAAAATATGATAAATTTATATATAATTCAATTTTAAAAATAAAAATGGGAAGGGGGTATGGGCGCCCGCAGGCAAATGCGTTTTGAGAATCAAAACAAAATAAAAATATGAAAAAATTTGCATTACAAACAAACAATAAAGACTGCAGTCTATAATATCAGTATTCCAAAGCTCACAACGTTATTTACAATAATTATATCATGAAAAATGAAAATTTTAAGATAACAGCTGGTTGTCAAAATTTAAAAGTATTATTTAAAAGTCATCGAGATTCAATTTTAAAAATAAAAATGAAAAGGGGAACATGGGCGCCCGCAGGCAAATGCGTTTTGAGAATCAAAAAAAAATAAAAATATGATAAATTTATATAAAATTCAATTTTAAAAATAAAAATGGGAAGGGGGGTATGGGCGCCCGCAGGCAAATGCGTTTTGAGAATAAAAAAAAAAAAATATGAAAAAAGTTGCATTCAAAACAAACAATAAAGGCTGCAGTCTGCAATATAAGTATTCCAAAACTCACAGCGTTATTTACAATAATTAAATAATGGTAAAAGGAATATGTATAAGAAACCAGCTGGTTATCAAAATTTAAAAATGGTATGTAAAACTCATCGAGAATTCAATTTTAAAAATAAAAATTGGAAGGAGGACGTGGGCGCCCGCAGGCAAATGCGTTTTGAGAATCAAAAAAAAAAAATAATATGAAAAAAGTTGCATTAAAAAGGCAAATGAGTTTAAGGAATAAAATAAAAAAAATTATATAAATATCGGATATTATTCACTTCTAAAAATAAAAATGGGAAGGGGGACGTGGGCGCCTGCGGGCAAATACGTTTGGGGAATCAAAAAAAAAATAAATGCAAGGAAAAAAGTGAAAAAATATGAACAGAGTTTTATGGAATTTACCTCAGTACAATATAATAATGTGTTAATTGAATGACAGTTGTTATTGATACAAGAAATTAATGTGAATGATTTCTAAGTTCTATTTTACGTTAAGCTATTTTTTACTTGAATAATTTAATGTTGAATTAAAATTATATTGTGTTTCAATTTGTTACTAGCATACATTTTGAGAAATTATACAAAAAATTCAACTATAATAATATTTTTATTTTTATTTTTTCCTTAGTAAATGTGTTGGAATAAATAGATTAAGTGCAAAGTGGAAAGATGTGAGAAGAAAATATATTGGGAATTCTAAGACAATATAATTTTAATTCAATGAACCATATTTTAAATTAAAACTAATGAATAAATAAATACTGAAAAACTTACAATAACTCCTCATACCGTCAACTCTCATTATTTATTAATTAACATTTTGTTATATTTTTTGATACATTAGAATCTTTAAATCAGTTTTTATCATTTTTTGTGATAGACAAATCAATAATTAGTGTTGACTGTATTTAAGTTATTATTGATTATAAGTACTGGTACAACGCTAGCCAACTAGCTTTAAAACTGTGGATACAAATTTTGATACTTAATTAGTTAATTATGTTCTAATTTCTCTTAGTAATATTTAAATATTTTCTTTCATTGTTATGCTTATACAATATCGAATACCTTGGTAGTTAGTAGGAAAAGATCATTGCAATGCACTCGAACAGGGAAGATAATAAACTACCGCTAGCCTACTATCATCACCACAGCTTCAACTATCCATAGTCTTTAGGCGTACTAACCTTCTCATGACTTATTTAACCCTCTGCTTTAACACCATAGTCGCGCGAGTTGGGCAGTATAGGGAGTGCTAATTAAATCACCCCCGTTTGGCGCGCGACTAACAGAGGGTTAAGTGGGACCCTTAGAATAAAAAGATCCTTATTTGGTTTTCTTTTTTTGTGTCCGCTTATCAAGTTGAACTTTTTTTTTATTTTATAATATACACAGCCAAAGCAATGGCCAATGGCAATAACATTTGCCCTAGACCTCATTAAAACAAATTCCATACATAAAGCAGTAATCCTTAGCGACTCACTTAGTACCTCGAGGAGTATTGAAAACATCTCCAATCCAAATGAGATCGCCAGAAAAATCCAGAACCAGATCTTTAACCTTACACACACCGGCTACTTAATTACCTTAATATGGATACTCAGTCACAATCAAATTCCGGGAAACGAAAGGGCTGTCGAAAAAGCACGCCAAGCAATAACCTCCACTAATGCCATTAGACTTAATTATTTTACCCTACACGACGCCAAATTCATAACCAGAATTATTTCAAACAACATATGGCAACGGGCATGGAAACAAGGTACCTCAAAATTAAACCAAATTAAAAATACCATCCACACATGGCCCTCTCCGCCAGACTTCTCAAGAAAAATGGATACCACGATCAATAGAATTCCTATAGGATAAGCATCGATAACACACCAGTATCTGATGAAGAAGGAAGACCCCCCCCCCCCCGCCATGTACCAGCTGCGGTACTCCCTTCTCAATTAAACACATTTTTGAATGCCTTTCATATGAAACGGAGGGACAAGAAGCAAGCATCTCAAACATTTTATCTGAAGCCCTCCACCCGGACAACATAAAACACGTTATCATATTTATCTTTAAATCATACCTTATTAATAATATTTAGGCTGGTGAAGTGGCCGAGTCGGCCATGTAATGATATAAAACAAAGCGACCAAGTACGTGGCTTACTTTAGTTTTATTCATCAACAACGACCAATATCGTTCGCCGCCTCGCGAGATCAATTTATCAACAGCACGCGGTTGCCGTACGAGATCCAGATAGCGCTGACCGACGCATGATTATCCGAGCGCGCAACATCCGCAGGAAAACTGAGTTTTCCACACGAAAGCTATGCAACACAAGTTTGAGGGTTGTATATTTAGAATCAGCGACTTATAAACTATAAGTTTGTTACTCTCAAATACGTAGCACCCACAAGGAGCTAACAGAACGAAGAAAAGCATAACACGATTTTTTAATCGGACCTGCAAGCATCGAACCACTGCAGAAATACAGGCTGCTCGCCGTCGAATCGTCACTCACCCTCTCCACGCTGAGGATAGGGACTGGTGAGCCGGACGATACTTGTAATGAAATAAAACGGAGGGCCCAAGTATGTAGCGCACTCTAGCTTTAATCATTACCAATCACTAACATTGACCGCCGCTACTTTCCGTCGAAAAACAGAGACCACCCTCTCCCCGCTAGGACAGTAAAGACTGGTGAGCCGGACGATATTTATGTTGTACACGAACGGACACCAATCTAAAATCTATAACAGCCCCCAGACTTGATGAGCCGGACGATATATTCCTATCGATCACGAACGGACATCAAATAGTCTGCCACGGCAGTTTCCTACACTCCACCACCAACCGCAGTGCGTCGTGAGTCGTAGACAGTCAAAACGTGTCCGTTGAATAATATAATTTTATTACAAAATAAAATACAGCGTTTCAATTTTTATTACAACCAAAGCATCGGTTGCGATGCACACCGTACCGGATCGAATGTCGGTCACGGGCTTAAGTTCAACAAAAAAAAAAAATCCCCGAAAAAGTATATATACCGGTGCGTTTGGACAGATCTCAATTCAAAACAGTCTTCTTTTAAATCTCAAAATCAACACATCATGTCGTTGGAGTATCGAGACCGAAGAAAGAAGAACAACAAATAACAGCAGTCATCAAATAAACCCGTGAACACGAGGCGGCGAATTGCAGCAGTTATACCGCGAAGTAAACCTGCGTCTGCCTTGCAGCAATACTCAAGTAGCACAGAGCGCGAGCCACAAAGCAGCCAGACGCTGAGATAAAGCCAGAGCCAGACGTGTTGGCATTCCGAACAAACTACAAACCTCGCCACACAGTCCATCTACCATCGCGACTGCCAAATAAGTCCTTTTCAGGACTAATAATAATAGCACACCCGGCGTGCCTATTCAGGCGTTCCTCAAGAGCTGCATTATTACATGACCGTGACATATGCAAGACCGTGGAAGAGATATCCCTATTGTACAATAAACCTAGAATAAGTACCCAAACATTGTTTTTATAGTCGCACCTCTACGGGTCCGATACTCAAGCCAACCGTGCGGCCCGGATTAAATTTCCCTCCGCCTAATTTTACATACATTTGTGTTACTACAAAATTGTATTATAAATTATTTATAAAGAATAGGTCACAGAACATCGGCGTACCGTTTCAAACCATCAACTAGAAACGCAGAAGTAGAAGAAATGTTATCAAAATGCATTGATTGGTTTGAAGTACAAGAGGACGCAAATGTAACGCAAGTCTAACTTCTTCGTAAAATACGAAACATGGCCGCTCAAAAATCTCGTGAATCAAAAAAACAAAAAAAGATGACGGATTATTTTGTTTAATATTTTATAGAATGGTATTCCTTATGTTATTACTTATGTATATTATATATTATTAGTATTCATTATTCATTATACATTATTATTTATTATTTATTATTATTCTACAAAATATATAGGTTTATTGAAAAATTGAATTTAATTATTGTATTTCTGTTAACCGTCTATTCGATTAACCGTCATTGCAGCGGTCCCGACATTGACGGTCAATCGAGTTTCTACTGTAGTTAGTATTAATATTTTATACGCATGTGTTGGCCCCGTGTTACAAGTGCTCATTAATGTCAGCAGATCTCATTTAGCAATGAAAGTTTTAATATTAGAATGATTATTATTATTTGGAATCAACGGAGATGAATGATAACTGCTAACTAAAATTTGATATGTTTCATACTCGTAAGACGCATTTGAACAATTGGAGACTACACATTCAGATGAAACGTCTTCCTTAAAGCAACATATTTTTATTAGTTATTTAAATTTCATACGTTTTATAAAAATTCTAGGAAGATTTTAGATTCGAAGTAACTGAATAACGTATTGAAATAATTTTATTTTGGAATTATTTGAGAATTATCTGGATCATAAACTTTCTCCCTTTCCTCTGCCAATAACCGGCACCAATAAAATAATCGTAATTTTTAACGATTCTATTAAATCTATAATTATTATAAACAATTTGGATTTTTTTTTGCCTAAAGTATCGAAAATTATGACAATTAGCATTTCTTGTAGGGGTCAAGGTTGTTTTGAGTAACAAGTGTATATGTGGAGCTTAGATTCGTCACTTAACACCCAGGTGGTCACCCATCCGGATGCTAGCCACGCCGGCCGATGATCTAGGAATTCTAGGAAGATGTCCAGATTTGAAGCAACTGAATAACGTATTGAAATAATTTAATTTTGGAATTCTTTGAGAATTATCTGGATGATAAACTTTCATCCCTTCCACTGCCAATAACCGACACCACTAAAATAATCGTAATTTTTTAGCGGTTCTATTATATCTTTTTGTTCTATTAATATAAACAATTTGGATTTTTGAGTAACACGTGCATATGTGGAGCTAGGATTCGTCACTAAACACTCAGATGGTCACCCATCCAGATGCTAGCTATGCCGGCCGATGATTGACACCCATTAGGGACTTCAGCCAATCACCGTGCCACACCAAGCCCCAACTGCATTATTTTTATTTTATATTAATTGTATATTACATATTATTTTGTGTGCCAATTCGATTGTAAATAAACCGTGCAGTACGACTAACAGCATCTTTTGTATGGGTCACGGTTGGGTTCGAGTAACACGTGTATGTGTGGAGCTAGGATTCGTCACTAAACACCCAGGTGGTCACCCATCCAGGTGCTAGCTATGCCGGCCGATGATTGATACCCATTAGGGACTTCAGAAAATCACCTCGCCACACCAAGCCCCAACTGTATTCTTATTATTTTGTATTAGTTATTAATACATATAATTATTTATATTATTATATTTCCTATTGCTACTTGAGTAATTGGCTTACGAATAGTACAGTTACAGTCATACAGATACTTTAACATAATTTATTACATAGGTAAAACTGGTATAGTAATTACTTTAATATAAGTTCACGTGATAATTTCATATAATTTTTAAATGAAATTATTGTAATTATTTAATACTATTATTGTCTTTCAATAATTTTGTGTATTAACTTTAGTAGGTCAAAAATCTAAAATACTCCCCATCCAACAACAAAAAGTAAATTTGCCAATACTTGACAAACATTTAAATTACTAAAGTCATACTTTACTAGAAAATTCGTCGACTCCTCACATAGTACTTCACTCCAACAATAAAGATATGGATTAATTAAATACTTAAATATTACAATTAGTTGCTTCCAATCTTGTAAAAACATTATTATAGGGCCAAACCACAGTTTTTCTCGGATCTCAACAAATTACTACAGGACTAACTATTTCATTTCATTTCTTAGGGTAAAGTATAAATAGAGTGTTATCATTCATCTAAGTTAAACAATGTGCTGTGATTAATTTATTATTAGGTATCTAAAATCTTTTAACTTATATTAAACATGTAACATGTTTACCGAACATATTTTGATATGATTTGTTATATATCATTATTTTTTATCTTTGACAAAAGTGTTTTTAATAAAATAAGATTTCAATATACCATTTTTGTCTGATTTCTATTGAAAAGACAAATTTACAAAAATTATTACAAGAGTAAAAAATTGCGTAATCATTATGAATAAGGTGTAACTAGGGTCACATAATGAAAAAATGTTATTTATAAAAGTTATTTTATAAGGCGTGGTAAATTAAATGTAAGACAATATAATTATTTCATTATTTTTTTTTATATTCTAAAGCAAGACATTTTTTGAAATACTTAAGGAGATTATAGTAATCAAATTTCGGACAAGCAGTTTATTTGTTATAATTTGATATTTAATATTATATGAAGAGAGTAGTGGAAAAACATTTTTTTCATTAGGAGTACTATTAATAAATTATACCGCCTCATAAAAACTAGAAATGCATATTACTTGTTTCCGCTAAGTTTGTGGATTTATTGGAAAAAATGAGCAGAAACATTGTTCCTAACAACACGGATCAGAACGTAAGGCTAGAATTAATTGCCAATTGGTCGAAACTTGTCGGACGAGTATTTTTATCGTCCGAGCAGAGACGTCTCAATCGGAGTTGACAGTTATTGAAGCATAATGTGCGATGAGAAGTTCAAAACCAAAAACGGTCCGTAATTACAAAATACATTTTTCGGATGCGTTATCGTAGACAATATTGCGACAAAATTAAGTACCAGAAAATTAAATTCATGTTTGGTAACATCTCAAAATCAATACCTATTGTTATTGTTATTGCTATTGTTGTTTATTTATTTTGGAAAATGGAAGGAAAATCGTCGGAGCATAACCGCACGGACGAAGAAAGATCGTGTACAACACATTTTAACGAAAACCTCGGTAAAGATGAAAATGGCAGATTTATAGTTAAACTAAAATTGCAAGCATTCCCGACCACATTAAGGTCGCATACCCTTCATTTACGTATCCGGGCAATATTGACGTTCTTTTCAATAATATTTGTTATATAACAAAATAGAGTTATTTTTGCTAATGGAAGAACCACCGTCGAAGCATAATTTCAATGACGATGAAAGATCGTAAAAAACACATTTTAACGAAAACCTCGCAAAAAATGAGAGTGGCAGTTTTGTAGTTA